>NW_009937538.1:0-16968 GCF_000696875.1 Nestor notabilis
TAATATTATATTAAATAGTAATGGTGCGTTGGTTTTTTTTTTTCTCCATGTAGCATGATCTTTCATAAGTAAACTCATACTAGTTAGCATCATCATATCTCACAGGAGGTACATTGTCTGGATGTAGGATCAGCCATTACCCTGTGCTTATGTACTGCCATAAATAGTTACTTGACTTGTTCTATGGCTCTACTTTAAAAGTGCAATTAATATAAAGTAGGTGTGGTAAAAATGATTAATAAAAATGTCTATAAAACATTATATGTTTATGTTGCAAGTTAAACTTTCAATACAGGAAAAAGTTTAGCTAAACTTTTACAACAGTTTACTGGCAAATATCCATATGGAAACACATTACTGTGTGTATTTGGATTGTGCAGGTGGGTCTCCTGTACTGGCCTGTGAACACTGACAGATTTATAAATCTAGCCCAATAGCACAGAGCTTTTGTCCACACTTTAAGTGAATTTGATCCTGAGTATGGGCTGCTTTGGTCATGGAAAAATAGATCTGTGTGAGACTTGAATAAATAACGTTTTTCATTGTGAGCACCTGTTTATCAGCAATAATATGAGAGGTTTGAGTGAGTATCCGGGCTCCCAATTATATACGGATATTGCTATTTCCATGTAATTTATCTTTTCTAATTACTACACAGTCTGTTTATTTCTGAAATTTCACATGCTATTAATTGTCGTTTACTTGTCTGTTACTGCTTTAAAGTAACACAACCTTTTATTCCTGACGGTTCTGATAGAGAGTAATTATTATTTTTTTTTTTTTACTTTCTAATCATTTCCTGTCTTATGTGGAGGTGAGGAAAAGACTGGGTTTCAGTTAGTGAACCAAAATAGAAAGTGATATTCTAGAATCACCACTTGCTACTTCATTTGAAATGTGAGAGACTTGTGTGGTGGAAATAATGGCATAAACCAGTGGGGTAGGTTTCCTTTGATTGTCACACATTGTCGATATTCAAAGTTTAACTTGTTTTAAATAACAAAAGAAAGCTCTAGGAAGAAAATACTGTAAAGAAAATATGAAGGCTGGAAAGCTTAATTTTTGGAAATAACAGAATTGAATAATTCTGGTTGCCTGTGGAATTTTCCATTTTCACATGTGCTGTGATGATGCAAGTTTCAATCACAGTCACCTGCTTTTTGTCATTGGTCTCCAGCTTTGTACAGAGCAGATATGCTATGAGGCTGAAAACAAAGATGGTCTTAATGGGTGGCCAGAGGTAGAATACGTACGCTAAACAAGGCATTGGACTGCAAGATTGAAGGCTGTACTGGAAAAATGAATGGTGTCTCTGATTCTTGTCTGCTAGGGGTGGCTAAGCAAATGAATTTCATGGCTGTCTTGAATGTGTCTCATTTTCTGTGCCTAATTTAAAGCTATAGAGTTATTTGCATCTATAATGGCAGTTGCAGTAAGTAGGAACAGTGTTTTACTATATTAACCTCAACATAATGCTGCGAATTATGAGTAAGTTCTTGTGTGTCTGAAATTAAACACTTAATGTCAAGGGTTTCTTCCAATCTTGATATTCCCCTTCTATAAAATGAATTTAAGAATATTTCCTCTCTCACAGTCATATTACAAGTTTTTAATTAATAACTGTTGGAGAAATGTTCAAATATTTTACTAATGAACACTACAGAAGAGCTCACAAGGAAATCAGTGATTCTGTCACAGAAGACGACTGGAATTCCTGCAAGGCTGAGGGTCATACATCGAAGAACGGAGGTAAAGGTGGATACAAAAGAGTTGCTTATTTCATGGGATTTGTCCTTCCTGTGCACTGAATGAGGTCCTGCAAAAACGGTAGCGTGTGATTATGTAATTGAAGGTTTTTTTCAATTATCTGTGCACAAAGGCCAAAGGAAGGTTAACTCTGGTATTTCCTAACTTCAATAGTCCTTGATTGTTCAATCCTAATGGTGTCTGCATGTTTCTGGGAGAGGTTTATATTGCTGGTATGTGAGTGTATATGCAGATAAAGATATAATTAGTTAGAGATGCTTACTTAGAATTTTAATTTAACCCATTTGCAAAGCAGAAAATCTTTGTTAATAAAATGTTGTTTACTTATTTTTCTTGTTTCATTCATTCTGACTTTATCAGGATGTTCTCCGCCGTATTTTTGAGACAATTTAAGGAAGCTGAGATTGACAGTGATTGGAGTAATCAAGCCACTTCACTGTGAAACAGTTCTCTTAGGAGTAGAACTAGCCTTTTAATTTAATTATTTATTGTGGCCTTTGAATGACCCAGCAGGTAGAATAGTAGCAACCTGGTTGTCTATGACCCGTACAACAGCAGAACAGAGTATTTTATAATCAAATTTAAAAAAGGAAGACAGAGGTTCTGTTGTGGTGCTTCCTGTGTGCCACTGTCACTTGTAGGATCAAATAGGGGGGAGAGAGATTCCCTTCAGTTATTTATTCCATCCATAACTTCAAAGAGATTTGTGTTTATACATTGGAAACATTTCCTTTTTTTATCTTCTACAATATTCTTTCCAGGATGATACTGTGCACAGGGGGTTTGTGTTTGTTTTTTGATTTGTTTGGGTTTGGTTTTGTGTTGTGGTTTTGGGTTTCTTTTTGGTTTCAGTTTGTTTGTTTGGGTTTTTTTGTTGGTTTGTTTTTTTAAGGCACCGTAATTCTTAGTTTATTGGTGATTGGTTTGTGTCATCCTGATGGAAGAAGAAAACGAAACACTTTTTGCATTTGGAACAGAGGATTCAGTGTTTCCCTAAGCAAAAGAGAGACATGAAAATACCTGTCTGTTGAAGAGATGTTAATGCTTGTACTTCTGCAGGGTTAGTTTCTGGATGAGCATCTGGGGAATGTTAGAGTTTGGATGAGTAGGTCCTGTGTGGACTGAGGTTTGAATGAAGGTGGCATTTTGCTAGGAAGTGGGGTTCTAGGAAATGCATGAATCTTTCTGTGTATCTGAAGTAATGGCAGGGTGCCCATAGATTTGTGGAAAGATGCCTACTTCTTCAGCAATAAATAAAATAGGTAAATAAATAAATATATTTAGTCAAGGGTAGGATATCTTTGATGTGAAGATCTTCTGCTAGATGAAAGACTGCAACTGGCATGCAGTGCCAAGCACCCCCCTGTTTCCTTAGCGCCTTTGGTGCCAACATCCTCAAAAAGAACAAGGATTGTAATCCTTAAACCGTCAGATTTGAAAAAGGATTTCCGTTAGCGCTAAGGTTGTTTTTCTTACCCTCCAGACATGTAGCTAGTGGTAGCATAAATGAGTCTTCCAGAAATTAAGAAATGTTTAATAACTGTGGCTGTTTTCAGACTACAAGTCATGAAATAATTTTATTTTCCTGTAACTGTGAACAAGGTCTGATGCCCATCTTCTCTTGGAACAGAAGTAGGTCTGTTACTGGTTTAGGCCAGGGGTCCAAGAAGCCCAGTGTTCATAGATGGGCACCCAGAATAGAAGAGTTAAAGCCTACGTACATGTTGCTTCCCCTCAAAACTCTCCCAGACTTCAACAGTTTCCATTTTGGGAATGAAAATCTCACTGAGGCTGGTGTGGCTTGCCTGTTTAGTAGTCTGCAGTGGATTTCTGCCAACTAGTTGCCCGCTGTCCCTTTGAACTCCCACATCCACAGTTGTCCTAAGGCAGGGAGTGCCACGTATCCACTTCCTGCTGCATGAAGAACCACCTTGTTCTCCTTAGTTTGAACCTGGCTTCTATAACAAGGGGCTACCAAGTGATGACAGTGAGCAGATACTCCCTCTGCCCCTTTTTCCTGTCACCACAGACCTTTCGTAGACCTTTTTCAGATCTCTATTACATCATCTCTTTCCCAGTTTGAAGAGTACTTGACTACTCCTTTGCTTGCCCTGACCATCTCAACCCAAAACCTCCACCCAGACATCCTCTGCCTGCGGCTCAAATGCTCCATTTATGCCCAGGCTGGGACACCCATGCATGCCCTGGGCTGTCAGCTAGCTAGAAGCAGCAGGAGTTGGGTGGCCTCTGATGGGGAAGAATATGGGAGCTGGGGCAACCCTAGTGCAGCCAGGGGCCTCACTGACTGGGCACAGTCCCACCATGTCAGAGCCAGGTTAGCAGACAGGGAAAGGCAACGAACCAGGTCGAGGGACCATCCAGGAAGTCAGGAGAAGCCAGAGACAAGGCCAGAGACTGATACATCCACAACATGCGTCCAGCAAGAACTGAAGGCCAATTAAGGTCTTTTAGTGCACTCAGGGCACTGTCAGTTATGTATGTTGAATTCTGGTTGGTTTTTTTTTGCCTACCGAGTTTATCCAATAAGAGACTCACTTCTCAGTTCTGTACAATTTGCTTTCAAGATATCTACTATCTGGAGTAGCTTTCTATGATCAGCAAACTTTGTCTGTACTCTTCTACTGCTTTTTCAGATACTCTGAATATGGTACATAATGTGGATCCCAGCAAAGACCCCTGTGGAACTCTGCTGGTGGCTTTCTTGCATTTTTACAGCTTCACGTTTGCTCCTATGCCCTGCCTCTTAACCAGTTATTTATCCCTGCCAGAACCTTCCTCATTATGTAATGGCTGCTTAGTTTCCTTTAAAGCCTTTGGCAAAAGTCTTTGCCAGAAACTTTCTGGATATCCAAGTGAACTGTGTCAAGTGGGTCACATTTACCCACATAGCATGACTGAACCCTGCAGAGAACTCCAAAAGATTTGTAAGACAAAATGTCACTTTACAGAAGTCATGTTGACTCTCCCAAATAGATTTTATTTATCCAGGTGTCCACTAATTCTAGCATTTCTTATACCACAGGTCCCTTGTGGTAGCCGTGGTGCTGGTCTGCTCAGTGAGAAAAATAAAACTGGAGTAAACCAGTTTTACCTGACTGCCAGTTACTGGAAACCTTTACAGGTGTTAATGCTATTAGCAAATCATCAGGATGTATGACTTGTAATTACACTGCTGTTGGACCAGGTTGCTCCGGAGCTCTAGACTAAGAATTCATCTTGCAGAAACAGGCTAGAAAATAATAGGATGTGTTTGATCACGTTGACAAGCAGTGGAAAGGGCTGAGTGATACTTCTAGTACTTTATTAAAATGTAATGAAAGGTTTGAGCAGCTCACTTGAGTGGCAGTTCCTCATTATAATTTTGTCCTACAGCCTCTCTTGCGGCTCACAACTCTGAACATTAGCAGAAGAACCTTTTCAGTTGCTGTAAATAGCTAGACCACAGTTTTGACTATCTTGAGGAAGGAACCAACGTCTGGTTTTCATATAATTCTCCCTCAGTGTGAAGGGGAGAAAAGAACCATCACTGGAGAAAGAAAGCATTAATTTCTGCTTTCTTCTGAGATGAAGAAGAGATGGGAATAAACCAAAATGCAGAAGGAACCAAGATAGTCTGCAGTTCACCATATATGTAATATGTTCTGTCTCACCAATGTACAGACAAACCTGTTATTCTGCACAGTGCAAATTTGGTAATCGTGGCACTAACAGTGCTAACTCTCCCTAAAAGAATGGAGTGCTTCTGCGTATCCTCATATTGACTCAGATATAGCCACATAAATACAATAGATTATTTCTTATTGATATGCAGTTCAGAGATCATTTAGTTCAGACATCAGAGGTTTTTATATCTTTCTGTTTGAAAGGCCATGCAGAAGTCATTTCTAAGTGGAAGATAACACTGTTGTGCTAGTTTTGTTTTTTTAGTAAACCCAAATGCCAAGAAACTTCTGATACTATTACTTCCTGGAAAGTAATTGTTTTCTTAGAACAGGAAGGCTTGTAACTTGCAAATGAAATAGCAAGGTTTGTGTTTGCAGGGAATAACAAAATTGGTTTAAAGCACGTTTAAGTATAAAAGAAAATAGTGTAAATGAGAATACCCAAATTATTTAATGTAGTTAAACTATTAGGCTTTTAAGTTCCTTCAGGCTGTCAGCATTACAACTGGAACAGTACCTTTTCCTACATTCCACTTGACAAAATTATATATATATATGTATATATATGTATATATATATAGATAGTGAACATGATTTGCAGCTAGAACTTAGAATTCTTTTAAAATTAATGACATTTTAAAATTAATGACATTACTGATGTGCAATGTAGTGGCAAGAATGGTGGGCAAGAATTTAGTAGAAGTATGTCTCTTTATAACTTGCTTAGAATGTTTTTCCCATATTTTTATTCTGAAGTTATATTTACCACTTTAAGTGCCAAATAGGAGGAAAATCAGGTAGTCCTGGTTATTGTAGTACATTTCCAATATACCTGTTTTCCACAGTATCTTGGTTTTCTAGAATGTTTACCATGACTTTGACTTCTTGAGGTTAAGAAATTTGTACACTGGAACTACTATTTTCTTATTGTCACTGTCATTTGCCTTGAAATAATGTATTTCACATTGCATTTATGCTAAGAGTCATGGATTAAAACCAGAACAAGGTGATTTCCCATTACAGCTCCTGTTTTGACTTTCAAAACGAAACCAGATCTTTGGTTAGTCTTGAAGACATGGTCCTGAGAGGAGGACCAGCTTCAGACAGAGCAGAGAGTTCATAGAGTCATAGAATGGTTTGGATTGGAATAGGTTGCCTAAGGAAGTTGTGAATGCTCCAACCCTGGAGGCATTTAAGGCCAGGCTGGACAGAGCCTTGGGCGACATAGTTTAGTGTGAGGTGTCCCTGCTCATGGCAGGGGGGTTGGAACTAGATGATCTTAAGGTCCTTTCCAACCCTAACTATTCTATGATTCTATGATTCTATGACCTTAAAGATCATCTAGGTCCAACCCCCCTGCCATGGGCAGGGACACCTTCCACTACACCAGGTTGCTCAAAGCCCCATCCAACCTGACCTTGAGTGCAGTAGTTGCTTTAAGTGTAAGTCTGCTATAGGCACAGAGCAGTTGTAATCCTGCTGCATATAGGCCAACATAGCCTTGCTACCTTTAAGGAAGGGACGTGAACATGTGGCTCATGCTGGAGGAGGTGGGATCACCCCTGCAAGCAGCAGCAGTGACATCTCGTGCTGATAAAAGCAGTAGGTATTGCAAAGTTTGCTTTCCAGACCTCTTCTGACAGCTCTTCATCACGCCTGTATCACTTAATCCACTCTGTCCCTTATACTTTGCTGGAATTGCTTCATCACAGCCCTTGTTCCACAGACAGGCAAAATCATATCATTCTTACTTTACTGAGAAGATGTGAATGTAAGCATGGTCATGTTTATTTTTGTTGATTTGTCCTATTTGGAAAGTTGATATAATCAGCTGGTTTAGGTTATGGTACTCAGACTTTGTCTCTGTTACCATTTTACATTTGTTTTGTTAAAAGAGTCAGCCTCAGAGGTAGCACCTGTGAATAGGCAACGCATTTGAGAAGACAAGGTGTAATTGTCTGTCTAGTCATAAATAAAAGAAGGTGCTCTGGCAAACGTTCACAAGTGATACCTGGGATGAATCTAGGAGTTGCTTGGTTACTTATAAACATCCCCCTGCCATTTGCATAATTAAAAACTGCTTAAAGTTGCTGCTGACACTTCATTTTAGTTCAGTTTAGACTTCAGGCTGGAAGCAGATTTACCAGATAAGCCAAAAAAGTGTTTAGCCTGCCACTATTACTACCATGTAGTGCAGCATGTGATTCAGTAGTGGCAGATGTGGTGTCATGGTTTAACCCCAGAAGGCAACTAAGTAACATGCAGCCACTTGCTTACTCCTTGTACTCCCAGGGTGGGATGAGGAGGAGAATCGGAAAAAGGTAAAAGCAGTGGGTTGAGATAAGAACAGTTTAATACTGAAAGCAAGTAAAACATAATTAGTAATAGTATTAGTAACAAAAAGGCAAGAATGAGAGAGGAATAAAACCCAAGTAAAACAAGTGATGTACAATGCAGCTGGTCACCACCTGCTCACTGGTGCCCAGCTCATCCCCAAGCAGTGATTGGCAGCTCTTACACAACTCCCCGCAGTTTATGTACTGGGCATGACGTGCTGTGGTGTGGAATACCCCTCTGGCTAGTTTGGGTGAGCCGTCTTGTCTCTGCTCCCTCCTGTCTTCTTGCTTACCTCCTCACTGGCAGAGTATGGGAAACTGAAAAGTTCTTGATTTACTGTAAGCACGGTGTGTTATCAACATTATTGTCAGACTAAAGCCAAAACACAGCACTGCACCAGCTACTAGGAAGAAAATTAACTTTGTCCCAGCCGAAACCAAGACCCGTGGTCACAGTTTCATGGTCGTTTAGATCAGGATTGTACCAAATTTTGTTTCTGTGACAGTGCATATGTACAAGTGGGTACCTGAGTGAGTTTTTTCAGCAATGTAGGCCTTTCTCATCTGGAAGGATGGCATTTTGCCCAGCAGTGTCCTAGACAGACCATGAAGACAGACATGCCATTTGACAGACATGCCTAGACAGACATGCCATTTTCCTAACTGATCCAGAGACGACTGAAGAAAATACGCGGTTACCATCTGAGCTATTATATAAGAATTTTCCTTCTAATTGTTGCAGCCTGATCATAATGACTCAATTATCACATGCTATAAAATGCTATAATTGCTGTTTTGGCTGAGTAGTCTTGAGACTGAATATAGGAGAGGATGAGAACTGCCTGTATGGAGAAACCCCTGCAGTCATGAGAGTCACAGGAGAGCTGCCTAGCACACGTGAAAGCTTTTCAAACTGCAGATGGATCTCCAGCACTCTGTCTCACTGCAGTTTACTGCACGATAGCACTTAAAACTACAAAGAGGAAAGAAAATATTAGCATTCCTGGTAAGCTGTTTGGATGAGGAATGGAGCTATTATTAAATCAGACTGATTCCTTGCTTTTCTCCAAATACATTGGAGAAACTGAAAAGTCTGTAAATTTTAAAGAAAAGTGATAGGATAAAATTCTAGCTGAAATGTTTTGATGGTGGAAGAAAAATACCGCTTTGAAAATTCAAAGCAAAGTTTTGAATAATTGTTTTGAATTTTCTTCAATATTTAAAAAAGTTTCCTAAAACTTTGAAGGGCAATACCAATGAAATGTTTTGGTTCACTTGAAGTGACTTACTTGATATATTTTGCAGAATATTTTTTTTTTAGATTTATTTTTTCCTTTATTTGGAAACAAGATTTCCTGTCTGGTTATTCCTATGCTACTTATTTTCAGGAGGTCCAATTGGCAGCTGTTACGTTTTAATCTTCCAGTTATTTCTTTGCTACACCAAATTAACATGCCTGGATCAGCTGTCCAGGTATTAGGTTCATATTAGATTTAATACCTGCAGGTATTAAAAGATTTCTCGACTTTTCTGTGCACACTGAGGGAGATCTATCCTGAAGCTACCCTGGACCATACTGAAGACTTCCCTGTTGGTTTGTACTCCCTGCTCAGTAACTTTCACTGAAAAGCTTGCAATGATTGGTGCTTGTGCCAGCCATACAGCTACTAAAATAGATTTGATTGACTTGATTTCATAAGAAATAGGAGATCTGAATTAGCTTATCTCTTATGAAAGTAGGTACAATATTTCACTCTTGGGCAGCAGCTGTTTTGCAGACCTTGGCACTAGGGTCAACTGGAGTAGTTAGAGTAAGAAGGGATACTTACCATAAGGAACATTTTATAAAGACTGTATCTTAAACTATTAGCTGAGAGTCCTTGATAAAAAAATCTAGAAGAAAGAAAATATAAAGTCACTAAGTCACTAAGTCACTAAATCTTATTGACTGGCCTCTTAACCAAAGACCGAGTCTTAACAAAGTGGATCTGTCATAAATCAAAATAAAACTCAGATGTTCCATCTAAAAATTCTGCCATTCCTGTCACAGGAGCCATAGTTCTAGACTCAGTCAGTGACTTGTGTTGAAGAAAGAATGCTGTCACAGGACTGTAGCAAAGTGTCAACATGACAGCACGCAGAATAAAATAACTACTTGGTTATGCACATAGGTGGTGTGAAGGGAATTGTTTAATTTTTCTTATCCATGGCAATTAGACACTGTGTTCATGGTAAAATGCAAGACTTCCTTTATTTCCTGTTTGCATAGACTCTATCCTCTTTACTGTGTGCTTCTTAATGACGGACTCTTTCTCCTTTCTCCTTGTTCCTTAGTGCTTTCACAGCCTGTCCAGCTTAGTTCTCCCACAGCCAGGTTTTGGGCTAATTTTCTGCAGAGCTGTTAAGAAATCATTCATGACTCACTCTTTTCTTGCTTGTGTGAGTGAAATATGCCCACTAAAAAAATCTCACTGTGGCATGGCATTACCAACTTATTAAGTATGCTGAGCTGTGTTTTAGCAGGTCTGTATGGCGGGTTCCAACCTATACACTGCAGCATTAATATGCCTCCTCCTAATTCCTACCCATAGTGTGGCCTGATGGATGTTTTGGAATATCCTTGTTCTTAAGATTCAGTATATCACAGTCAGAAGGAGCTACTATTAGGAGAAATGGAGAATCAGGTGCCATAGAATCATAGAATGGTTTGGGTTGGAAAGGACCTTAAAGATCATATAGTTCCAACCCCCCTTCTGTTAGACCAGGTTGCTCAAAGCCCCATCCAGCCTGGCCTTGAACAGTTCCAGGGATGAGGCAGCTACTACTTCCCTGGACAACCTGTTTCAGTGTCTCATCGCCCTCACAGGAAAGAATTTCTTCCTAACATCTAATTTAAATCTACCATCTTTCAGTTTAAAGCCATTCCCCCTCATTTCTACATGCCATGTAAAAAGTCCCTTTACAGATTCCTCGCAGGCCCCCTTTAGGTACTGGAAGGCTGCTCTAAGGTCTCGCCTGAGCCTTCTCTTCTCCAGGCTGCTTAACAAGCCCAACTCTCTCAGCCTGTCTTCATAGGAGAGGTGCTCCAGTCCCCTGATCATTGATACAGCCCTCACTGGTTTTTCGCCAGGTTTCGTCTGCCTTTTTCTGTTCCACCATTGTGCAAGTACAATGATATGATCATTTAGCAAGATGCCTCCTCCTAATTCCTACCCATAGTGTGGCCTGATGGATGTTTTGGAATATCCTTGTTCTTAAGATTCAGTATATCACAGTCAGAAGGAGCTACTATTAGGAGAAATGGAGAATCAGGTGCCATAGAATCATAGAATGGTTTGGGTTGGAAAGGACCTTAAAGATCATATAGTTCCAACCCCCCTTCTGTTAGACCAGGTTGCTCAAAGCCCCATCCAGCCTGGCCTTGAACAGTTCCAGGGATGAGGCAGCTACTACTTCCCTGGACAACCTGTTTCAGTGTCTCATCGCCCTCACAGGAAAGAATTTCTTCCTAACATCTAATTTAAATCTACCATCTTTCAGTTTAAAGCCATTCCCCCTCATTTCTACATGCCATGTAAAAAGTCCCTTTACAGATTCCTCGCAGGCCCCCTTTAGGTACTGGAAGGCTGCTCTAAGGTCTCGCCTGAGCCTTCTCTTCTCCAGGCTGCTTAACAAGCCCAACTCTCTCAGCCTGTCTTCATAGGAGAGGTGCTCCAGTCCCCTGATCATTGATACAGCCCTCACTGGTTTTTCGCCAGGTTTCGTCTGCCTTTTTCTGTTCCACCATTGTGCAAGTACAATGATATGATCATTTAGCAAGCAAAGTGGTGTAATGGTGTGCCTTTCCTTATTTTCCGTGTCTTTCCTATGGTGACTCTGTGTTACAGGTAGGACTCACCAACAGATAGCTCTCTGTATTTAAGCCACTTCTTACCTTTCCTGACGCTACTTCAATGAAGGTAGCATACTGCCCGCATCAGGCCTTGCATTTATGTTTTTCTTTCCCTCCAGAAATATTCTATGATATGCTTCACTACCGTATAGTTTTTATTACTTTCTGCATTCAGATAGATATCAGAAGGACTTTGGATGACATTGTTCAGCCTGGTAGTGACCACCTGAATAATGATTAAAAATTAACACCATTGATTTATGAAGTAGTAACAAGAACTTTCTCCACTGTTTCCTGCTATTTTCTGATCATATTTTCATGATAACTATTGATAGATGGTACAATTTCCACGTAAAAAATTGCCATGCTTAAGGTGGACACCTTAAGCAACTTCTATATTGCTGTTGAACTTTGTGTGTTAAGATAGTAAACTAGGTCATTTGTACAGAACTTTTACATGACCAGCAGTTAGATCACCATCTGAGGTTCCCTTATCGTATTTCATGTGTATTTCATGTTTGAATCTACAGGATTTGATCCAAATCCCAATGAAAACAGTGAGAACGTTTCTTTGAGTTAAAAAAGTTTTGGACGAGACCTAAAACTAGATAGTTTGGACAAGGACCGTGAAACGAGAAAAGCTTCTAGTAAACATAGAATCCCAAACTAAAATGAAGAGAATTAGGTAGATTTTTATATATTATTTGATATGTTTAAACATACCTTCTTCTTCAAAACTTGAAATTTATTGCCCTGAATTCCTGTTTTTAAGTGTTTATCTGAACTTCCAATAAAGTATCTAGAATGTCTAAATTGGTGGACAACAGAAAATAAAGTTCACCCTAACTTTGTTCTTGACACTATGATAGGATGCAGATGTGGGAGACAGATGCTATTCCCACCAGTCTCATCAGACTGCTTTTGAGCACTTTACTGACACAGAATCATAGAACGGGTTAGGTTGAAAGGGACCTTTAAGATCATCTGGTTCCAACCCCCCTGCCATGGGCAGGAACACCTTCTACTAGACCAGGTTAAATCAAAGTCCCATCCAACCTGGCTTTAAGAACAGGTTTGTCCAACCTACTCTCAATAATGTATACAAAATCGCTATTTCCAGCAAACATTGCAGATTTCCAGCAGTGTTGTGGATTTGGTGCTTTTCAGCAAAAAAAAAAATTCTTCCTCTAGAATTCTTTTAAAATGTGTTTGTTATAAAATCATACCTCTAAACCTGACTCTTTCACTCTCCTTCCCACAGCACAGTGTCTCTGCCACCTGTAACCAGCAAGAGTTTACATGTGGTTTTTAACTCACGTCAGTGCACATAAAGAAATCACCACTGTTTAGAATGTGTTCACAAGTAGAAAAAAAAAAAAAAAAGAAATTGTGAGTGGCTCCCATTGCAATCTGAATGGTTCATCTTTACCCCAGGCCTGCCAAGTCCACCACTAAACCATGTCACTGAAGGACTCATCTACACATTTTTTGAACACTTCCAGGGACAGTGATTCCACCACTTCCCTGGGAAGCCTGTTCCAATGCCTGACCACCATTTTGGTGAAGAAATTTTTCCTAATATCAAGGCAGTCTGGAGCAAAATGGGGCTGTTTCCTCTTGTCCTATCACTTGTAACTTTTGGAGAAGATATCAGCCACCTCTTTACTCCATCCTCTTTTCAGGTAGTTGTAGAGAGCGATAAGGCCCCCCTGAACCTTCTCTTCTCCAGCCTAAATAACCCCAGTTCCCTCAGCAACTGCTCTTAAGACTTGTGCTCCACACTCTTCACCAGCTGAGCAAAATGGGGCTGTTTCCTCTTGTCCTATCACTTGTAACTTTTGGAGAAGATATCAGCCACCTCTTTACTCCATCCTCTTTTCAGGTAGTTGTAGAGAGCGATAAGGCCCCCCTGAACCTTCTCTTCTCCAGCCTAAATAACCCCAGTTCCCTCAGCAACTGCTCTTAAGACTTGTGCTCCACACTCTTCACCAGCTTTGTTGCCCTTCTCTGGACCCGGTCTGGCACTATAATGTCTCTCTTGTAGTGACGTGCCCAGAACTGAACACAGTATTTGAGGTGCAGCCTCACCAGTGCTGAGGACAGGGGGACAATCACTTCCCTGGCCCTGCTGGCCACACTATTTCTGATACAGGACAGGATGCCATTCGCCTTCTTGGCTGCCTGGCCACAAGCTGGCTCATGTTCACTGGCCATCAGTCAGCACCCCCAGGTTCTTTTCCACTGAGCATCTTTGCAGCCATTCTTCCCCATGCCTGTAGCACTGCTTAGGGTTGTTGTGGCCCAAATGCAGGACCTGGCACTCTGCCTTGTTGAACCTCATGCAATTGGCCACAGCCCATCAATCCAGCCTGTCCAGATCCCTCTGTAGAGCCTTCCTACCCTTAAGCAAATCAACACCCCCAGCCAACTTGGTATCACCTGCAAATTTACTGAGGGTGCACTCAATCCTCTCATCCAGATCATCAGTAAAGATATTAAACAACACTGGCCCTAACACTGAGCCCTGAGAGACACCACTAGTGACTGGTTGCCAACTTGGTGTAACACTATTTACCAACATTCTTAGGGCTCTGCCAGCTACCCACTGTTTTACCCAGCAAAGAATACACCTATCTAGGCCATGATGATGGCACATATTGGTTTGCTTGAACTTCAAAGCATTGTAGAATACAAAAAAGGCCTGCAGAGTTTCATATTAAAAAAAATAACCTCAGACAGAAGGAATATGGGACCAATCCAGGTCTTGGCTGTCATTAGTTGAATAGTTAAGGCAATTAATGCAGTACAGTGTGTTAAAGGTCAAGTAAAGGTACAATACTTGGTTGTAAATGTTAGTGTATAGTCATTATTAAGAGAGAACAGTTTGTCCATTTAGTTTTATAGAAGGATGATGCCATAAAGTTCTGTCTCATACTCACTTCCCGTCTCATTTTAAGGAACACAGTGCACCTGTCATTATACTTCCTAATCTTTTAAAACCCCTTAAACTGTGTCTCCAGAGCTAACAAAATACCTTTTTCCTGTCTGCTTTGTATGTAAATAACAGATTCATGAAAGAGGTTTCCTTTGCTTGATTGGCTTGGTTTGGTTTCAGTAATTACAGAGCAAGTCAATTGTAAAACTCTGAAGTTTCCATTAAGTGGCAAGTGCTTTAGATGTTGTTTCCAAATAATGCTGATGACTGCAGAACCATGGCAGAAAATGAACTTCCTTCATATGAAGCAAGTTCTGTTAAGACTAAGAAAGCATTCTTGTTCTTACAATAAGCTGAATAACTTGCTGATTTAGATTTGGGGAAACAAGAAGCTTTAAGTCTACTATCAGAATTCCTCTTTCAGTGAAGAATTGATTTCTCCTAGATTTGAAGCTGTCCATTATTGCACAGTTGCATGCTATACATGTTTTGAACACAGAGACCAGTTTAGCTTTTTTTTTAGCTTTTTTAGCTTAAAAACCATCACATCAATACACATCAATATCTGGAAACCTGTTAATTAAGATGGAGAGAAGACAAATAATAAAAACAAGACATAAAGCACATTGAAACCTAACAGAGGTTTCCAAGCCAAGTTTAGTCAAACCTATCATAGTTTCCTTGCTGAAAAGAGAATATTTCCAGTTTTTATGTTTGCCATAGTTGACAAAACAGACACAGTTAGATCAGTTATTTATTTCTGATTTGATCATTGTGAATATGTTTTCTTGCTTGAAGTAAAGAAGCAAGATGCAAAAAGTAGGGCACACACTGTCCATCCTCAAAGAGTTAAATACACGTAGTTTCATCAGAATCAAATTCCTAACTTTGAAGTCCATTCATCCATAGAATATTTTTCTCTATAGAACTAGTAGAAAAAGCTGATAGAGTTGGAAAAAGTACTGGAATGTGTAGGGAGACTTCTCGATTGATTGCAGTGGGAGTTCAGTGGCTAGAGTGGTTGGAGAACTGGGTCAAGGTTAGAAAAATAAATCACATAGTCCAGACTGACAAAAATGGAAGGTTCAGGTGTAGTCAAACAATGTGTAGTCAAACAAAGATCAGTCATTGTAAGCTTAATGGAAGCAGTAAGGAGACACTTAACAGCTTAATACAAGACTTTGCCATCTGTGTTCGTAACATTTTCTTTTCTGCTGTTACATAAAGGAGAAAATACACCAACAACCCAGGGGTGGAAATGTTAATACAGCAGTGAAAGAATTACTGGTTTGAGCTAGGAATGTCATTTGCTTCCATCTTTACATTTGATAGAAACACCAGGATAAGAAAGCAGTTCTAGGTGCTGTATCACTGAAATTATTCAGAAGCTATATGAATGGCCTGTTTGAAAATATAGAGCAAAAAACATCGAGATGTCAGAGTAACACTAAATGTCAAAAATGTGTACACTTCCCCACCCCCACAATAGATATTGTTTTACCATATCATATATAGCATTATTCTGTTCTCAGCAATGCAAACTATTAAGAAATAACTTCTGATCTCTTTGTTACCCAGAAATGTCATCCTAATAATTAGTCTGTGTCCAATATATATGTAAAGGAAATGTATTTCTTGTATGCATCTGTGGGACTGAGTTTTACTGAAAACATGACCCGTGATACTGGTTAAAATAACGTTGTATCTGTGCAGTTTGGTGGGATCTCCAATTCCTACAAACCACACCTCACTAAAAGATTGTCAGGTGTTTTCCCACTCATTTTTTGAACAGCTTCCCAGGCAAGCATGATGAATGCTTGCACAAATGATATACAAGAAATTATTTAGCCAATGAGCTCCTCAGCTTGTACAGCCTGGGATAGTTGTATTGAAGCTAACTGTGCTTATGGATTTACTCCACCTAAGGATGTGGTCCTCTTTGTAACAATGAACAGCTAGGAGCCAGTAGCCAGAACTTCTTGTTGGAGTGGAAAAACCCCAACATTCTTTATGACCATTCCTATTGTAAATCTCAGCATGATTTGTGATGGAGTGTGATACGTAGATTTCAGTTTGAAACCATTATGTTAAATGCAGCAGTCTCACCAAAACCTCACTTGTTCCCACCCTATCCTTCCCTAATATAATCTTCTCTTTACGGGCATGCTTGTTAGCTTATGTGCTTATTGTACTAGCCTATATACTTACTAGTTAATACTTTTTTATCCAGCGTATCTCAACTGAACTGTCAATACCACTCTTTGTCCCAAACTTCTGCTACTTTATGGAAAAAAAAATCCAACTCAGGCCAAAACTAGCGAGTCGATTCTGTTATTTTTATAAGATTATCACAGG
>NW_009937538.1:16999-41035 GCF_000696875.1 Nestor notabilis
TGAAAATATTCTTAAGTTACAATGGGTGTAACACAGGATTTTCACATTACCCCCTCCCTCTGGGGGAAATCCATAACTTTGTCTACAGTGTGAACTCCACTCATATGGGTCAGGGCAGATTTACCCAGTCAGTATGTTTGTTTCCACTTCCATTTTCATTGGCACAAAACCAAACAACTAAGGGGAAACAGGCAGTGCAGGGCCCCCACCCTGGCTCTGAACATATTTTCTTCTATTGTAACTGGTTCCCTCAATTTCCCAGATCAATCAAAACCTGTGGAGCCACTGCTGTGATAAAGTTGGTTGCTGTCAGGAGGTAGGATATTTGTGCTAGAATGATCTAGAGGGGCCAGAGCTTTTAGTGGCAATGATAACTTAACAGAAATAAATACCTACTGAATTCCAGCATAAAATGGGGCCTGGTGGAGTTATGGAATATCTGGAAACACACCAAATTTGTGATGGTACTGTACTGTGCCAGCATCCTAATCTGAGTTAAGAGCATCAATTCTGAGCTTCCCAGGGCTATCATAACATTATGGAGATCTGGTATATAACAAATGCTGATAATGTCAATAGTTGGATGACTCAGAGGGCTGGTTAGAATGCTGGTCTTGAGAAGTCAAGAGATCAGTTCCCTGAAATGTCCTGTCCAAAGTCTCAACAGCCTGCATATGAATAGTACAGCCTAAATCGGTGTAAAGTTCTAATCTCTCTATGTCCCTTGTGAAAAAGATTAAGAATCATGCTGTGGTTTAGGTATTTATTTATGAGAAAATAAATAACAAAGTCTTTCATGTTATCTACTTTTGTCATGAGGAAGTGAAGATCAGCTTCTGCTGTCTTGGTTTTAGTGGAATCTGCTGCTGGGTTTAGTAGTAGCTGGCTCCTGCCTGCGTTCATTGCAAATGCTTCCTGAGTCAGTAATTTACTATTCACACTTCTGCTTTTCTAATATTAATCTGATTTGAAAATTAAGCTTTGGTCTTCATGATTTTTTTGGTACATTATTACTGTTACCGGCCTCAAGTGTATCCTGAAAGATAATTTTGATTATCATGTTAGAAACAGGATGTGCTACCACCTGTTTCTCCCAGATTTACGTGTAGTGTTTGAACCACCAAAACTAGCAAGACCTGCTCTATTGGCTCCTACATAAGATACATAAGATAGGGCCTCATGCTCTGCCTTGCATGGCTGCTTTTCACTTCCTACCCATGCACTGGCCATCTCTGTTCCAGTAAATGGGATGTGCCCAAGGCTGTGCTCTGTCTCAGAGGCCAGCTCATGCTATGTCCCATATGCACACTGTTGTAAAAACTAGGGTAGCTCTATTCAGGTTACATTTTGGGAATGGTCCCTGACCTGGGCTGGCTGCTGAGCCATGCCCAGGAAGTGTTTGTAGAAGACGTGGCTGGGCTGACTTTAGCTGTGCCAGGGTCAGCCTTCCTCTGCAGCTGTCCAGGAGGTCAAGTCCCAGAGCCTAGGATCATGCCTGCCATCAAGGTGGGGCTATTAATACTGTTCCTGTTCAGTTGTTGAGATTAGTTTCGAACATAAGCCAGGAGGTTTACAACTCCTTACAGGTATGTCTCTTCTTATCAACTATTACATATCTGGAAGGATTCAGAGGTCGTCTTAGATACTTGGAAAAATGTCTGTTGGCTTTCTGAATTTTATGTTCCCTGCTCTGACACTTTTAGGGTCAGAGTTCCACAGGCTAACATTGTAACATAAGAGAAAATACTGTCTTTTATCAGTTTTCAATTTGCCACATAGAATTTCATTAAGTTTCTTGTTCTTGTTTTCCCAAAGAGTGATAAAATAACCAGTTCTAATTCCACATGACAAACAATTTTATTTGTTAATAAGCAATAAGGGTTAGAGCAACAGGAAGCAGGAATAATAAGTGACTTCACAGGCAACAGTTATACATTCATAGATGTCTATGTATTAGCCTGTGAGAAGACTTTTTTCTACCATTTAATTTTTCTTAGGTGCCATTTAAAGCATATGCTGCAGGATATAATGCATCAGCAAAAGATGATGCGAGGAAAACTGATACAACTGGCCAAGGCATAGTACTCTCTTTGTCTCCTGGCTTCAGTGGCCAAAACCCAATTGTTGAATTATTTTGTGAGAGCACAATCTTGTCTTTCATTGAATTATAAAAGGCCCTGCCAGGGTTATGTGCTATTTCCAGTCAGGAATATGGCGGCTTTAAATTCTTGCTGGGTACAAGGAGTACTATGCAGATGATGCAATGGGAATGATGCGGAATAAAAGTCTAGACTGAGTTTTCAGTAGTGCTTAAAATAGTGTTTTCTTACAAATTGATAAAAAAGTCGCATTTGCAAACTAAGAATAACAGAGATGAAAGATTCTTCCTAATTATATCTCTATTATATTCAGGCTGTGCAAAATGTAATTGATTATATGTTACAGCTTTCAGTAGGATAATGTAAAGTTTCACCCATATAAAGCTTTAAGATTGATATTTTTAGTTATGCTGTTATATTACTGATGAGTTTATGCAGGTGGTTCCACATAAAAACTGGTAATGTTTATCCTGCTGAGGATTCTATATATATTCTAGATGTATTAATATATATAGGTATTTTAGGAATGTTTTAGAATTATTTAAATTGTACTGGGTTTCATTTTTGATGACCTACACTACACTGCTAGGCATTTGGTGACCAGCAATATAACTGTTCAGTGTTTGAGAAATTTAAACCCCCTCCAAAGGTTAGCCAAAATGTTTCTCCACATGAGTTGTCCAGCATGAAAGCATGCTACTGATGCCTTCGCAGAGCTGTAAGTTAATATAACACCCTACTCACTATGGCTGATGAGACATCTTTGAACCCTACCCAAAGGAACAATGCCTCTATTTTTGTTTGAGAAGGCAGGGAATAAAAGACTTTTACATGGTGACATTATTAGAGAGTTCATGACTGAATTAAAATTAAACCTTGCCTTTCTTCGTCTTTAGACAGAAAGTAATTTGGGAAGTAAATTCAAAGATTGCAAGAAACTTTTTCTGTGATGGTTTGATATAAAAGATGAACCTCTCCCCTCAGTTTCAGTCAGCAGCTTGGGAATCTAGAATACGCTCAGTGGGTTGGCAAGTAAAGGAAGGAAAAGTATGGTTGCTGTGTGGATATTAGGCTTGGTGTAAAACGATTCATGTTAATTGTTTAATCATTTGGTAATCGTCTTTTCATATGCAACCTGTGTGTCTGAGAGTGGATCTCTCTTCCTGAATGGGTGTTTGTTTATGTTGGTCCAGTTATTACCATATCCTTACCTTAAAATGGGAAGAAAATGATCAGAACTAGAGTGGATAACACAGCCTTATGCACTACTTGAGTCTGTGCAGTGCCTTGGCTGTTGTTTTCATATGGCAGTAGAGTCATGCCCTCCCATTCTGCCTTGAGGGGGCTGCAAGGATGAAGATGGGACTGTAAAGCTTCAAATACAGGACTCAAAGGCATCATTGTGCAGGAAAATACTTTAAACTGTTGCTGAATTTCAAGTCCATGCTTAAATCAAAATCGTAAGTGTGAGATTTTAGGTTTTTTTCAAGATTTTGAGGAATTTAGGGTTGTGCATACTGTAGGGTGTACACGTTTCTGAAGTAGAAATGGTTCTATATTATCATTGCAAATTGGGACATTTAAATTTATACACAATCACAATCATGTTTCCAAACAGTAGACCTCAGCCCTATAACATCGTATGTGCAGGGACAAGCTTGTATACACATCAGGATGAGAGTCTTACTTCCCTTCTGTTTATTGCAGACATAATCCTATTTTGTTGGTTTTGTCCTTTTTTCTCTTTCTTTTTCTTTTTTTTTTTTGCTTAAATACAGATGTTTTAAATAGTTAGAATTAGTATTGTCTGTTTAATTTGACAATTACAATGCATGCTAACATGAAATTATGTGTTGTTTATAGTAGTTTTTATCAGGGCCAGCATGCTGTAGCAAAATAAGGATCTTTTGGGGAGATCAAACAGCTTCTACGATTTGGAAAAGAAGCAAAACTAAGCCTGCCACACCTCATTTGTACTTCCTTAGATAGAACTTCGTCAAATTGTGGGTTGCACAGAGAGCAGACAACATGTTTGATGTGCAGAGGCTTCAGAAGATTGCTATGCTTAATATTTTACATAAAAATTTGTATAGGTTTTATCTTATAGCTAACTTAGAAGTGAGTAAGCAGAGCATTAGTTTATGTCCAGAGTGAGCGATGTGACACTTCTTTGCAAGTACTATATTAACATTTTGCATATAGGTGGTTTTGTAGATCTACAGATCCCCTTTATATCTGAAATGATTTTTTTAAGAGTGAAGATATGTTACTATTGAAGCCTTTGGCATGTAATAGCTGTTCTGGGTTTAGTGTTTGTGTCTCGTTGGAATAACACGGGTTTGTTTGTTCTGTAGCCATTCCAGCCCACCCACACCTTGGTGGTTTGGCCCTTCCTCTTCCTTGCCTGCAGGTGTGCCCATTGCTGACCTCATTCACCCATCTATTTGGAGTCATAAATACATTTAACCTAATGTTTGGCCATATCTCTGTTATGGCATTCTTGAAATAGAAAAAACTTCCGACAATTAATTGCTTATTATAAAGCAAGCCTTTTTTTCTGCCTAGGGTTCACCAAAAGAGGTATATTTTCATGCTGTTACTGCAAATGATTGTAAGGTTTCATTTCTATTTTGGGCTTTGCCACGTGCTTGCAAGTGCCTGTGTCATGTCACCTCCCTAGGCTTCTCTCTTAGTTCAAAGTGACCATCCTTGTGCTACCTTTTAGAATGCACGTAAACTTCTTAAAAGTTCTCAGATGTCTGCATGAAAGCAAATTATAATTAATTCTGTACTGCTTTCTTATGTCTCAAGTGCCATGAATTGTAGCTAAGATTTTCTGTGGATTAGGATTGGCCTAATTCTGTCAGGCAGTGGAAATTTTATTGTTCGCTTGAATAAGACTAGAATTAACATAAACTGTTTTGTTTCATTTCTGAAAATTCAGTCCCAAATCTAGATAGATTTATTTCAGGATATTTTCATATGACAGTTGTGTCCTCTACAGGGGAAATAAAATTAATTTTCATGCCAAAATGAAATCCAGCACCATTCTGTCTTACTTTTATGAGGGGGCCTTTTAATGGATTAA
This sequence comes from Nestor notabilis, assembly GCF_000696875.1. Classification (NCBI taxonomy): domain Eukaryota; kingdom Metazoa; phylum Chordata; class Aves; order Psittaciformes; family Psittacidae; genus Nestor; species Nestor notabilis. The sequence goes on from NW_009937538.1 coordinate 22,187, forward strand.
AAAAAAATACCAGTAGTGTTAGCTGAACTAACACCGACTATCATTGGCATCCTGTGCTGCTGCCTACGCATATGTAGTCATTTACACTTCTGTAAGGTGGAAAATGCTATACAGAAGGCCAGCTGCACACTACATCTGTAAAAAGAAAAACCCAATTCAAGGTATAACTTAGTGTGAAAACAAACTGGATAATGCACAGACTTCAAGCACAGACATTTTTCCCCAGAAATCCTGTTTTGTTTTGATCCTAACCTTCACAAACCTCAAGTCTTTAGGGCTGAAACAGGCAGTGTCCCAAGATAGATTGCTTTTGCTCCTTTGAAAAGTTCTTGGCCAGACAAAATTTATTGTCCAGCATTTCTCCAAGGTTGGATAAGTGCAGAAATGAATGTAGGTGGAGAAAAAGTAAAAACTCATGGCTGAGAAAGAAGTGCAGTGTATAACAAGGCAAGAGATGAGGTTTTGGGGCAAAATTGTGACAATGGAGAGAAGTAATGTTAGGAGCTAGAGAAAAATATGAATATTAGCACAGATTTTGGAGGCAAGTGCTGGAATGTATTAGTCATTTAAGCAGAAATCAGAAAAAGAGAAGTACAAATGTATGGGATGAGGTTATATACAGGATGTTTCATTCCCAAACCTATGGCTCAGCGTTGTTGCTCTGGGTCTGATGTCGGCTTCAGCTGCCCACAAATGGCTTGTGAAAGTCACTTTCAAATTGTGTATCTCAGTGCCTACAGGTGCCTTCATGAGTTCCAATGGTGGAATTCTGTGCTGATGCTCTAAAGAGACAAAATCGGCAGATGGGGCAAGCTGAGCAATTAGTTTTGTTCCGTAGGATATGAGGTTTATGCACAGTGTGTGCGCAGGTCTGTTTGTATGGTGCAATCTTTAATGAGTCACGGTACTGTGTAACTTAGACCCTTAGTTTTGGGACAGTCTGCAGATGATTCAGCATGGTGTAGGAAAGACTAGTACAGGTTACTTTCCTCTTCATAGAAATTCAAAGGTATATATGTGAAACAGGCAGAAGACTCCTAGAAGAGAGAGAATGGTCTCATGGTTAGGAAAATTGGCAACCATGAGAACAGGATTCTATCCCCGCCTTTAGTGATAAGTTCCTATTAAAAATGGCCAAATTGCTTTGACCAAAATTTCCACTGGCCACTAAGTACTCATTTTTGGATTTTCTACAGTGGGCCAGATTGGCAGACTGCTCTTCCAGCTGCAGTTTAAGGTCATTGATAGTGTGGTTGGACATATAAAACCCTGTACAAATACTAAGTAGTTAAGGAAAATCAGTACTCTCATTTCTTAGATTAGAACCCAAAATCCATGGAAACTTTTGCCATTTTTGCCTATTATCTCCATGCCTAATGTCCTTATAAAGTGGATATGTTAGGAGGGAAAAAGCTATTTCCCCTGCAGTCAGTTCCACTTCTGAAGTCAATTAACATTTGTGAATTGCTTAGATAACTTTGGTGAAAGCTCTAACGTACTCCAGAGGAACCTATTAATTTTACTTTTTAGTATAATGTTTAAGTGTCATACTAAATACTTAATTACTCTTTTACTATAGGAAGTATGAGTCCTGCAGAAAAAAAATCAATAGTGATTATGAAATGAAAACCATACTCCAGGTTATTCTCATGATGGAGAAAAATTAATTACCTAGTGAAACTTTCAATTTAGGAAATGTTGAAATTAAGTCCTTGATTTCACTATATGAGGAGGGTGCTCATTTTGGTTCAATGAAGAAAAGATGGAGAGAAAAGATGAAGGCTTTTCTGGATAAAATATATTTAGAGAGTAAATTTCCTGTGGTTTATGGTAATAAAAAAATACTTGATAGGCACATTCTGTGTATGTGGGGTTCCTGACCAAGAATATCATACCTAAATTTGTTTTCATTAAAATCAATAAAGTATCTCAGATTGGTTTGTAGAAATATTTGTGGTGTGTATTGCAACAAGTATTCAGTATCCACAGTTCAGAACTGGTCTGGGCCAATGGGATTGCAAAATATCTTTCAGCTTTGGCTGACAGCCTAAACTTGCCGCAGAAATTTTTTCTCTTTAATGAGTAAAATAGATGGTGTTTATAGAAAAAAAAACTCTCATGAGAAGCTGTGCAGAAAGTTCCATTCAAAACCATTCTGTTTATATATAGTTTTGTTGTTTGTTTTCTTTTCTTTTTACTTACTACTGTGGACATTTGCATGAAAACAGGCTATTTCTCCTTCAAATTGCAGTCATGGACAGAATAGGTACTATGCCAAAACGGAGCCAACGCACTTCAAAAAAGTAAACTATTTTGCTGACCAAATCTGTATCTTCTGTGTATGTAAAGTTTTGAGCACTTATTTTCCTACCTAAATTTAGGGTCTGTTTTTTTGTGTTAGTTCTGTAAAACCAACATAACAATATGGATATAGTAAAATAAGAATATGTTAGTGAAAGACTAAATGGGTAAAGAAACCCAGTAACTTAAATAACCTTTATGTTTTAGCATTTACAGTGACAGCAGGGAAAAAGTATTTTTATTACATGTACTGATAGGGGGGGTTATACAACTTAGAAACAATAATAAATACTCATGAGAGAGATAAAAGGAAAAGCTGAGTCCTATTTTGGCTGATGGTGATCAATGGAATTAATAAAGGCAGGCTTCTCTTAAGAATGTCTGTGTTCTTTCTGATGGACAAATTTGACTTTTCCACTCTCAGGTTGAATGTAATATTCTTCCAGTTTGAGAGATACTCTTTTTTTTGACGTTTTATAATGCCCTTAAGATTTACTTTAGGGGTCCAAGGCTGAATGAGTGTACATTAACACCCACGTTTCTATTTGTATTTACATCACGTAACAGCTTACTCCCTGGCTTCAGATCTATCTGGGTGCACAGGGAATACTCTCAGCTGCCTAGATAGCCCTGTGTCATTTATTTCTCTGGCAGGAATGAGTAGGAGAGTGGGTGCATCATGCTGCCAAATCCTCAGCCCCTGTAGCCCTCATCCTAGCAAAAATGAAGGCAGGAGCATGAATCACTGAGCCTTCCAGCTGGAGGCCACTCCAGACACAGCTGTCTTACAGCTGCTCTGTCCTGTAGAGGTTCACTTGTCCTGGACTAGGAGACTGCCAGGGCTTGTGGCATAGAGCATGCTTTTCTTGTTTCTCCTCCTCTCAAACTAGGGAGGTTCTCTGAAAACTGGTACTTACCTGTGCAAAATCTACTGGACGAAGCTGTCATCTGTTTGTACAATTGTAGGATTTGTAGTCACCATACCAATAAATAAATATTCCCTCTTTGGTTAATAAATGGAACAGCAGAGTTTCAGGGTAGGTGGGCATAGTCCTCTGACTGTAAAGATCTGCAGAGAAATTAAGAGTGGAAAGGCTCCTGTTTCTACTGCTTGATCATTTTCCATTGTCATGAGCACCGCTTCTTCCCAAGTTATTGGCAAATCTTTCAGACAATCTTTTTTTCTCATTTGAACAAATAAGAATCCCTCTGATCTTTCTAATGTAACCAGCTCTGAGAGCCCAGTTAATTGTCTCTTACCTTTTTGGGGCCATATGAATTTGTGACTTTCAAATAAAAATTATAAAACCTCTGTAAAATACACCTTACAGTTCTCCCTGCAGATGTAAGTTGCTTCTTGTTTTGCTGTGCAGCTTCATAGAGTTAGGGTCCATTTGCTTAGTCCAAACACCATTTGAAAATGACCCAAGCAGTGGATAGAAACATCGAGGGTTCTTTGGAGAAGTTTGTTGCATTTATTCCTATTTTATAGCTGCTCTATATGTAGTTTGCACTTGACAAAATTTTTAGTTGCTTTTTGCTTCTGCAAGTAATAATGCCTGCTTGTATAGTCATATTTTTTCATACTTGTAGTACTTGATGCAGGATTACAGCCTGATGAAACGTTTGCAATGAATGTGCCAGTTAGTTTCTTTGGTTTTCTGTTCGTGATATTCTATTCCTACCTAGTTTGTTCAGTACTGATTTGGCAAACTGTTACAGGTTTTAGCAGCAGTCAATTCGTGGTAATTATATCATATAATACACTAAGTAAATATATGATAAATGAGCAAACAATAGACGCAACCACAGCGACTAACTGGGCCTGAAATTGTGGATAAGCACAGCAGGTGAGCAAAGGAGTATGAGGAATATGATAAGAATTTCTTAGAGTCTGACTGCCACAAATATGTTGATGGAGCTGAGTCAGCATGGGAAGAGCGCAGGAGTGTAGTAATTTTCTGTGGATTCAAAAGCCAGTAGCTTACTGCTACCCTTCTGGGAGACATGGAGAGCATTTGCTGGAAATGCTGATGACTAACCTTTGTGAGCTCTGCAGAACTGTTGCTGCTGCCACTCTTCAGCTCATCTCTGTGCTGCCACATTCCAGGGACATTCCACTGGAAACAATAGCATGGCATAGAGCTGCTGGAATAGCCACTAGTTAGCATCAGACCAGTAGCCAGAAAATGTAAATGATACTAGTCATCTTTTTAGAAGTTGTAGTTTAAGAATTTGTTTGCCTTTCTGAATTAAAAAATGGTGCTTTTGCTTTGCCTTTGTTCAGTCAATATGCATTGTAGACTCATACTGTGTCACAAATTAATATTTAGCAGTATATTTTATGTTTATTTTGTGTAGGTTTTCTTACATAAAGTACTCTTTTGCTGTACTATTCTTCCAGCATTTTGCCCACTAGAAACCAGGCCTTTTTTCTGCCTTTCTTCCTCCCATCTCTGATTATGTTTTTCTGTAGAGATCTACATTTGGTTATTGTGTTGATGATACTTTCCTATTAAGTTATGTCTCTTCCTGATCTCCAGCCTTTCTCTGTTTTTCTTGCCAGCTCACGGATGCTACGACTGCAGGATCGTGCTAACTGACCCCTCTGGAGTTTTCACTTCTCCGTGCTATCCCAATGATTATCCCAACAGCCAAGCATGCAAGTGGATCATCCGAGCACCTCTTGGATTCATCATACAGCTAACATTTATTGATTTTGACATTGAAGAAGCTCCAGGCTGCATTTATGATTCACTGACATTAGACAATGGAGAAAGCCCAATGAACCTTTGTGGCATCACTGCCAAAGGATTATCCTATAACTCTACTGGAAATGAAATGATTGTGTTGTTTAAAAGCGACTTCAGTATCCAAAAGAAAGGTTTTAATGCCAGCTATGTACGAAGTAAGTAAACCCAGAGCATTTCATCCCTCTTATAGATGTTAGAAGGAAATGTCCTGTAAGGATTAGAATGACATTTCCCTAGTGCATCAAGTCTTTCATGAGAAGTGAAAAGATGGGGAGGCTGCAGGGTAAAGCTATGGAGTTCTCTTAATGGATTTATTTCTCAATGAATTTATTTTTCTTTGGGTGAAAATAAATTATTTTATTCTGGGACGAGACATACAATATGTTAGAAAAACTTCTCATGTGCAAAAATTTTAGACCTAGCAGTGCCTCTCCCTGCAAATTTATGCTGGAGGGTTTGGAAGCAAGACACCTCTCCTTCACGTCAGCATACCTGCAAATGGACATAGAAAACTGAAGGAGAGCATGAAAGGGAACTTAGCTGAGCCAGAAGCAAGGCCAGCCCAGACCTCTGGCCCAATGAAACACCCAACGGTGGGGAGGAGTCTGTGCCGAAGGCAGAACTTCTCAGGAATTCTTCTAGCCTCTAGAACAAACTCCCAGGGATGAACTGGCATTGCAAAATCGCTACCGTTCATTCCAGTTCCTTGACCTTTCTTTCTCTTCCTTAAATATGTAACAATACTTACTTTTTAAAAAGCTTAACACCTGCAGGAAAAAAAATGGACACTCATGCTTGTTCTCTTAGAATATAAGAGTACAAATAGCATGTGATTGATGTTCGTTTTGTTGTATAAAGCATTAATTAGAAGTGGCTCTCACATGATGGTAAAGGGTGGTGAGGTAACGGAAGAGCATTGAGATCATCACTTTAAGGACCCATATGCTGCTGACCATTCATTCCACTTCAGGGTTATAGTTTACAGTTGCATGCTTTCAGTAGGTTTTCTTTTTCTTGAAGTCACACACCTTAGACTAAATACTAATATTGCACTGATCGTTTATGTTATTATAGCACACTTCTTTTGGTTGGCTGACTGCTGTAGAAGCACAGAGGAGGGAGGTTTGCAGTTCTCTCTTCAGTCACAAGCACAACTTTGTCACTTTTTTTTTTTTTAAATACTTATTACACATATCATATATTTTAAAATAATTAAGATAGTAACCCCCAGGAATCATAAGACAAGAGTACTTTTGATTATGCTGACAAAATTTATTTGTAATTCTGGGGGGAAAAAAAAGTAATGTCATATCATATAAGCTAAAAATACTTCTTTTTACTGAAGTCCTTTTTCATGCTGACAAAATGAATGTAGTAATAATTCTAGGAGCAGTCAGATTATGCAAAACAATTAATTTCTTTTTTCCTCTTTGATCTTTTCATGTTTAAGTATGATTATAAAGGATGAGATGACTCACAATCTGAATTGCAAGATGCAATGTTGCCCTCAGATGTGTTCAGTGAGGAGGAGAGAAAAGGTCCATAGATATAACAGAGAACCATTTACAGACAAAGGTCACTGCAACATTTAACCTGGCAATGAATGCAGTAAAGTGGCTTGGTAAAGGGATGATAATGTAGTGCTTTCGTTTCAAGTTATAAGTGCATGTAGACAATAGGACATCTATGTACACACACACACAAATTATGATGCATCTGCATGGCAGATGTTAGTGCTACACTCTCCTGTCTTTGCAAGGAGTTCCTAAAGCCATTGGAGAAATGCATACCCCCTAACTTCAGGTTCCCAATGGAGTTACAAAACTCCTTTGTCAAGCTGACACCATTGTTACTATTATGAACATGATACTTGAGTAAAATTATTAATTTCTCCCAGAGCAAGAGGAACAAGGTTATATTCATATTCTTTCGTTTCTCAGAAATAGTCATATGTAAATAATGAAATTAAGTAGTTAAATTTTGAGTTTAACAAAGTGATACAATGGAAAGGGCTGTTCAAAGGCACATAGAAATTGTCTATCTAGAAATGGCATTTAGAAAGATTAATGGTGCATCCTAATACAAAATACATACACAAAACAAAAAAAAAATGGAAAGACCATGTAAAAGAGTAAGTGAATTTTGGGAAGCAATTACTGGAGTATAGAAGAGTTTTTGTGTGACTGCTTGGTTTTACGTAAAAGCAGCTTCAAACCGAGTTTCATAGACCATGTCCTGTTTGTTATTCATAACAAGTTGGCCACTCACAAATGCTGGCTTTCCTGGTTGTCACCTTCTGCAACACACCAAGAGCAGATGGACGTGCCATATCCCCAGCTGCAGTAAATGAATAGGATAATTACGACAATTTACAGCTGCTGAATAACTGGCATGTTAAATCATTTTCTAGTAATACTTAACTGCATAAGTTAACTGGTGGGTAGAACTCAGTCACTGAAAGGAGGGGAAGGATAGCCAACAGACCTCTGTTAGCTTCCTTGCTGTTAGAAATGCTTGAGATAATGTTATGTGAAATTAGCATAGAGTTGAGTAGTACTGCAGTAGCCCAGATTAAACACACAGTTCAGTGCGATAGTAACAAAAAACTCTCAAACAGGTATTTGATATGTAGACATTTGCAGACCTCATTAAAGGTAATGCATTTCTTCCAGCATCAATGGAAGGGCAGATGAAAGCAGTAAAACTAGGAACAGCAGAAGCCACCACTAAAGCACTGAACCATGGTGAAAAGCCCATCAATTGTCAGAAAAGCAGTTTTCCCTGCAAGGGATTATAAAATACTTTCTAGAGACTCCTGGCTTGCTTGTGTGAAGGGATGTACAAGATGTGAGACAGTGGGCTGCAAGCAAGCTGGGGGCACTAAAAAGCAGCAGAGGCAGGCTTCATTTTGTCCCAGAGCTCCCGTAAAAGCAGATGTGGATCTCAGAACAGTGAGCTGCCTGTTGCTAGTCTCTCCTGCTGCGTCTGGGCTGCCAAGGTTTTTGCACATTCTTCACAAGCAATGTGTCCAAAAATATCCCTGTTCATCGTAATCCAGCTATCTTCTGAACAGAAACAATTTAACAACATTCTGAAAGCAGTCTAAACACTTGGATGAATATTCCAAGAACATATATGTATATTCTTCCTTGGAGAATAACCAGCTTCTCCAATACTAATATCTGAAATTCATCAGTATGATGACTGGCTGTGTAGCAGTAATGAGGAAGGAAATGCGTGCTTGATGTTGATGGCAGGATTCTGTTTTCTTCACAGGGGCAAAATACTGGTCAGTTTTCTTCTTTCACTCTACAGGCAAGGTGTCAGTGGTTAAATCTGTAAGAAGAGTACAGCAAAGTTGAGTAGACTTGTTCAGTACTGGAGCAATGTCCTCCCTGTTTATTTCTCTTCCTATACTGTTTAAATGTGACCAAGTGGTCCATAACTCTGCTGACTAACCTAACACAGACAGGACAGTGTTTATATGAATGAGCTTGCTTTCTTCTTTTTCACATCTGGAATCTTTATATTTCTTCTGTAACACTTTCCATGTTATGCAAAGAAGCTTACAGTATAATAAACCTATGAAAAAAATGCCCCTGTTTTCAATGGAGAGTTGGACTCATTTTCTATCTATAAAATTGTTACAACATACTTTTGCCCTTGGGAAGGAAAAAAAAGAAAACCTATGAAGTAAATCCAGAAATTATAAAAGCCCAGTATTTTTTTCTCTTCCCTCCCATTCTCCGTTTGCTGGGTTAGTGGATAATGTGCAGTATTATTTTACTATATATTTGTCAAATTATGTCCTTGTGTATATCCAAATGTGGTAGTTGGGAGCTCAGAGACTTTGCGAGCAGCTGGCAAACGGAAGTTGCAATACCATAGACTACACAGAATCCTTATATCCAACGTATCTGTCTCTTCCTGAGTGTGGTGTGATAGTAACCCTTCTCTCATGTCTCGCCATCTCTTATTGAAAGATTTTTATTTCATTCTGAGAAGAGAGCAGTAATTAATGTATGTGTTGTGGCATCCCTTAAAAATCCCATAAGAGACTAGGGATTAATTGCTGTGACAGTTACTGCTTCAGGTCTAGCAAAAAAACAGTTTAATTTCCAGCATATACACTGTGAAAATATATAAAAGAGGTAGCAGACATTTGCTGTAGATGTGGTCTGTCACAAGACTGTGGAACCAGAAGTGTAACCAAAGGCTGCTGCAGTCCACTCTTGTTGACCTTAATGCCTTTGCATGTCTGAAAACCTGAAACTTCTTTTTGTGGAGAAATTTACTAGAAGAATTTTGCTGCCATACATGTGCTGATAAAACTGATCATATTGACAATTTTGAAAAATAATGTTCTCCAAAGTACGGTGGACAGAATTGTCACTAATATCCTCATGGAGAAAAAGCATATGTTGTGTAATACTGGTTTTTACATTTGATGTCTACCATTTTGCCAGTGCAAATGAGAATACTTAATAATAATTAGAGACAAAGTAATTCTACCGATGCCTAAATACCCTTACTGCAGTGCATATTTGCAGGAGGACTAGCCATTTCTAGATACTTGTGCAAAATCCAAAATTGCTGACCCAAATATTAGCAAATGGTGAACAGCTCGGATATAAATATTCATTATTTCAGTAGTCGACCAGAAGGCTGATGGGGACAAAATGAGAAGATGCCTAATGCTTTTCAAAAACCCTTTAGCTGCATTCAAGAACAAAAGGCTTCAGTTTGCCAAGGAATTTAATGGGGGCTTTCTTCTATTGCAGTATTTAAAAGAAGCAAGATCTGAACTTCATTGGTGTAATGCAGTCATGCAGACAAGTTAAAATAATGTAACTTAAAAAGAAGTCATACTGTGTTTTTCAAGTAACTTGTTTATTCCATTGCCTAATGCATCCTTACTAGATGAATGAGTAGTAGTTTTTATAAAGTGAGCTGAGGCAGAGTTAGAAGTTAGTAGGTAATATGCCCTAGTTCTTAATGCATCTTGAGAGACTGTTAACTGCATGTAGCACAGCATTCTCCGTGTTACTGAAAAGGAACTGTACATTTTCAGCTGAGTGCACTCCCAAGCCAAATTCCCCTTTGTGGGTGCTATTGGTATATTACAGTGATAAAAAACACCTGATGAATGTTTGACTTAATGAATGTAACTTTAGTCCGTGCTGCCAGTCTGCCTTTATTTCTATATGATGATTTTGTATTTTTTAATTTATTTATCTGCTCTTGGTTCTAGTTGCCGTGTCTCTGAGGAATCAGAAAGTCATCATTCCCCAGGTTCCTGATGTCGATGTTGTGGCTGTGGCAGAGACTGTCTCAGTGCCAGAGCTTAGCCAGTTTACACTGTGCTTTGAAGCAACCAAGGGCAGCAGCGATGACAATGATGACTGGAAGGTTTTCTCCTACACCGATGCATTGTCAAAAGAATTCTTCAGCTTTGGGAAGACCACAAAAGGCCATTTTCTGTCCATCTCAGGCACGCAGTGCATCCTTGAGAATGCATTGCCCCGAAACGCAGATTTTTTCACAGGAACTTTTCGACAGCTCTGCGTGATAGGGGATAGCTTCTCGGGCAGCATAGGTATATATGCTAAAAGCATCTATCATATAGTGTACTGTCCAGGTATCTTTGGCAAAGTTATCCCTGGAAACGGCAGGCTGGTGCTGGGCTCTAACAGCAATGAAGTGAGCTCTCTAAATGGGGACATTTACAACTTCCGCCTCTGGAATTTCACCATGAATTCACAAACACTGGCCAACCTCAGCTGTGATGTGAAAGGAAACATTGTAGACTGGGAAAATGAATTCTGGAGTATTCCAACTTCAGCACTGAAAGCAGAAAACAATTTGAGTTGTGGTGAGTTTGCCTTGCCAAATCTTTTTTGCTTATTTTCCCCACACACTTGTGCACTGTGCTGAACGTATCATATACCAGCATGAAGAAAATAAGCGAGTTCCTGTGAAAGAAGCACAGCTAGCTCTTACCTCTATTAGACTTCAGCTCAACTCTTACCATACACAGAGGCTTTGAAAGGGTGTAGATTTGATTCGCTAGGGGGAAAGAACAAGTCCCCTAAGTATATTGAGTTGCTGCTTGAACTGATCTGCATATCAAATTTTTTTCTAAACAGTTTGTTTCCTGGACTTCTACTCATATGAAAAGGGGATAACAGGCAAATGCTTGCTAGCCTCAAGGAAGATTATAGTGGTATCTGGAGAAAAAAAGATGTATGTTAACTAACCATTTAGGATATAGTTTTGTGCCTCCCCTTTGGCCCTTTGATTAGCCAGAAGAGCACTTGCTAGCCTTGTGCTGTGTGTGCAGAGCCAGCAAAAGCAGTGAGAAAACAACAATACATATGAGACAGAAAAGTGTGAGAAAATATTAAATTAGAGGAGGTAGATAGGAAGAGGTTTAGATCAAAATCTAAATTTATTATTATTCCTTCTTTTAACTGGTAATTACTGAATGACTTTTTTCCTGTAGATTACTCTGGAAGATAAATTTCAATACATTGTCCAACGTCTTCTCATTTCATGCCTCAGATGCTCAGATACGCCAACCGTATCCTGGGCTGCATGAAAAGAAGCGTGACCAGCAGTTCAAAGGAGGTGTTTCTGCCCCTCTACTCTGCTCTCATGAGGCCTCACTTGGAGTATTGTGTACAGTTCTGGTGTCCGCAACATAAGAAGGACATGGAGCTGTTGGAACAAGTCCAGAGGAGGGCCACAAAGATGATAAGGGGGCTGGAGCACCTCCCGTGTGAAGACAGGCTGAGAAAGTTGGGGCTGTTCAGCCTGGAGAAGAGAAGGCTGCATGGAGACCTCATAGCAGCCTTCCAGTATCTGAAGGGGGCCTACAAGGATGCCAGAGAGGGACTCTTCATCAGAGACTGTAGTGATAGGACAAGGGGTAACAGGTTCAAACTTAAACAGGGGAGATTTAGGTTAGATAAAAGGAAAAACTTCTTTACTGTGATGGTGGTGAGGCACTGGAATGGGTTGCCCAAGGAAGCTGTGAATGCTCCATCCCCGGCAGTTTGCAAGGCCAGGTTGGATGAGGCTTTGAGCAACCTGGTCTAGTGGAAGGTGTCCCTGCCCATGGCAGGGGGATTGGAACTGGGTGTTCTTAAGGTCCTTTCCAACCCTAACCATGATTCTATGATTCTCATAATTATCCAGGTGTAATTCTTACATATGTATATGTTATTACAGGTGATTGACAATTTTCTACTGGAACATCAAAAACTGAAAAATCTTTGTCACTTTGGACCAGTATTTTTTCTTTTTTTTTTGCTAAGTAACAACTTTAGAGATATTTAGATAATTATAAAATGCATAAGGGACAATCTTAGCAGCAGTAGCCTAGACACACATATGCTTGTGCAAATCAACTCTTACCAGAGTTTGAGACCTCCTATTATAGCAAATACATTCCTGACATTTGTTAAAAAAAACAACCAAACAAACAAAAAAAACACAAAAAACCCCAACCCAACCAACCAAAAAACACCCAGAAAAGTCAAACTAAACATTTACAAATATTGGTTCTTTCTGAACCATGTAGGGTCTCTGCATATCTAATCTCCTCTCCAATTTTGCCTTCTTGTTCCTCTGACACCTTAATCCTTGTTAGTTTAAACATAGTTTAAATAGTGTCACTGTAAGTGTCTCCTGACCGAGCATCTGTCAGCGCTATGAGAATCCTTAGCTTGAAACAGAAGCTGGCATTGTTAAGGCGTGCTAGTTTCTGTATCTAATAGCTCATGAGGAATTAAGGTGGCTAAAAAAACATCTTGCTTGCTTTAGTTCACTCAAACCAAAGTGTGAGGTACTCCTTCACAGTTAGATTCGCTGGGACAGTTCTCATCTGCTAAAAAACCTTAAGCAACACGTCTGTGAAAACAGAAGCAACTAGGTGTCTTCACCCCTCTACCAGAGCAAAGAAAAGGCTGATCTAAACCTTGACCATGACTGGTGAAGGCATTCTGGACAGAAAAAGCCAAAGTTGCTTTTCCCTCAGTAAAAACCGATCTGAATGAAAATGAATTCCTAGAAAATCTTACTCCTCTTACACCATTATACCATGAAGACTACCACAACACTTCTACTAAACAACCTACCAAGGCCTATGTAATTGTTGTGGTTTTATTTAATTTTGACTGGAGTATGGGTCTTGCCCTTCTTTCTGTTAAAACCTGTACAGTCCTGTGACACAAATGTAATACCAGAGCTGTACTCATAGAAACAGTACATTTATTTTCATTTCACAGCTTTAGTCCTTGGGATTTCATTGTTCAGTGGTTCCTTACAGCAGACTATTAGTTTAGAAAATGTATACTAGCATTAATAGGTTGGGCCCAGGTGTCTATACAAATAATTTCAAATATATTTATATGTAAGCATTGTTACTTCCTCCAGGCCTATGAGAAAGCTAACTCACTAGTTAGTCTTTTTCTTTTGAAGATGCTAAATCACCCTCTGTGATACAGGCTTTCCTGACCCAGAGTATTTGCTAAAAGAAAATACTGGGTGCAGTGCCATTTCAAACATGGTTACTAATCCCAGAGATGGAATTGTTAGAATTTTCTTCCCTTCGTCTTCTTGAATAAAAGCCTTCATTGTAAAACCAGCCTTCAACAGGAGAGTTGATGAGTCAGGCTATCACCCATGAATAAACCACTGACAGTGGGGAGATGAATCTAACTGATTAGGCTTCATTTAGCACCAGTGGAAGGATTTAGGCAGAAAAGAGGTTTCTTCACAGCTCCACTGCTTCCTGAGGAAGCAGCATGTAACTTAAAAAAACCCAAACCACGCATTTAGCAATGATCTCAACATATCTGTGCCTGAACAGTGCTTACATTTTTCAAGGGCTATTATTTTCATGTTTTTTCAGACAAAGATTTTACAAGTAGATTTACGGAGCATAAAAACACTGGCAAATTGTTCCAGATAATCTTTACTTAGTTTTACCTTCTCCTACTTTATTCCTTAGACTAATGTTTTCACAGCTGTGCAATCATGGTGGGGTGTTTCTGTAAGACTTGATGGAATTCTGTTTTTATTGCCATACCTTCACACGGCTCGCATTTAAAGGTATATGTACACAGCCTGAGTATCCAGACTAATTTTTAAATAAGTAGCCTAGGTAGCGATAGCAGTGTACCAGCAACAGTTCAGAGCTCAGTGCAAACTGGGGAGCATTTAATCAACTTCTGGTACTAATTTTGGAGCCTGAACTGGCTACACCAGTAGCATAATACGATCTACTCAGTTAAGGGTAATGTGGCCCCATGTCTGACCATGCCTGCAATTGCACTTGCTTCATGTGTGCTTCATATGAGCCCTTTTTTCCCCAAGGCCAGAGGAATTCTTAATTTTGCTGTCAGATTTAATTCAAGGTGGGATCTGTCCTCCTTAGGCAGCTGAATGATGTTTCAGGCTGAGCTAATTCCCCTCAGTGCTGTTTATGAATAATGGAAAGAAAAAGGCTATTCCAAAGGTCAGTGCCTCTCATACTGGAGAAGATGTTTCAGTGAAGTCAGAAGATTTTGCTGTAGGAGTTCCTCTTCACTGACTATGAAGAAAGTCTTCATAGACTTCAAAGACAAGCAGATACGGATGTCTGAGTTTCAGACATTTAAAGTGAGTGAGATATATTAGACAAGTTTCCATAATACAAGTCTATATCTGCTGTTCACATTACTGACCATGCTACTTGGCTTCATAAATATATTTACTGAAGATATTTAAAGTATACAGTTGTGGTGGGTTAACGCTGTTTGTATGACAGGTGCCCACCAGAGCTACTCTATCACTCCCCTTCTCAGCTGGGCAGGGGAGAGAAAATATAACAAAAGGCTTGTGGGTCGAGATAAAGATGGGGAGAGATCACTCAGCAGTTACCATCATGGGCAGGTGGACATCTGCTCCACTGTGGACCTCCATAGGCTGCAGGGCGACAGCCTGCTTCACCTTGGTCTGCACCATGGGCTGCAGGGGAACCTCTGCTCCACCACCTGAAGCACCTACTCCCCTCCTTCTGCACTGATCTTGGTGTCTGCAGAGCTGTTACTCTCACATATTATCATTCCTTTCTCTGGCTGCAGTTGTGCAATTATTTTCTGCCGCTTCTTAACTACGTTATCTCAGAGGTGCTACCACTTTTCACCAATGGGCCTGGCCTTTGCCAGTGGTGGGTCTGTCTTGGAGCCAGCTGGCATTGTCTCTGTTGGACATACGGGAAGCTTCTAGCAGCTTTTCACAGAAGCCAGCTATGTAGATACCCAGCTGCCAAAACCTTGCCACGCAAAACCAATACAACAGTCTTCTAATTTAAGAGTTTTGTAAAGTTTTTTCAGTTTCACCAAGTAAAATATTTTTTAACTACTCACTAAAGAAAATATGAAGGTCCACAGATTTTCCAAGCCAACTTTCAGATCATCTTTCCATTATATAGAACCAAAAGGAGATAACTTACAGCAGGTTTTGATATTGACTGTTTAGCATTAGCAAATATATTTTTCGGGGGGAAAAAAATCTCACACAGGAGGTAGGGCATTCACTTAGACCATCCTTTCCAGAGTTCATGGGAAGTGTACTAAGGAAGAGAATTTGTCTGAACCTCTTAATCCATTAAAAAAAAAAAAAAAGTTGAGTTTTTATATTTGTTGAGGATAACGTGTTTTAAGCCTGCCCTATCTTTTTAGGCACTACATGTAATGGTGTCTGTGGCCTGACATGATTTCTGTGTTGAGGCCCTGTGCTTCATCTGTTCTTGCATCACAGGAAACATTTTCCCAGCTATCTTTATGATCTGGTGGGTGGTGGCTCTTTAGTTTTATGGAAGGATACGATGTTTCATGAGAGAACCTCTTTGAGTCAATATAATCTTGAAGTGGTAAAGCAAAAGCCAGAAGGGCAAACGCTCCCAGTAGGTTCAGATTATGCCATACTCTATTGCCCCATTATTTCCAACTCTGTGCAAAAGCCACTGTATCTGCAGCTGACCTGCTGGGATACATAAAGTGTAATTAATGCGGTTTCACCAGTTCTTTTTCTGCAGCCATTCTTATATGCCCTGATTTTGTCTTCAGATCCTTAAAGTGTGTACATGTTATGAGTAATTCAGTGGAGATAGAGACTTGTAACATTATCTGCATATAAATCCTGCATACCAGAATATTAATCACAACCACGCCCTGGGCAGAGGAACAAGTTTAATCACCTTTTATCTGGTTGGTGTCTGTCACAGGCAGATTACTCAGAAGTGCAAGGTAGGTAACCTGTGCTACAGCAGCAGAGCGTGGTTGCTTCTCTGAGGCATGCACTATTACTCATTGGGATTGCATAAGTCCTGTGGCCATACTGACCCCTCTACTTAAAGCCATTTCACAGAGTACACACAGGCTGCAATCATTTAATGCTATGTTAGTGAAAACTAAGAGAACCAGGGGAGGATACGTAAGTCACTGTAACTTGCAAGTCAGCATGGTTTTCATGGATGCCTCAGCCGCAACAGAAAATGCAAACACATAAATCTTTCAGGCAAATGGCAGTATCAGTTTTGCCACTGAAAGAAATTAGGAAGAGGACTATGTCACTGCAAAGTGTAATGTATTTTGAGACACGATAGTTTTATGCCCAGTAGCCAAGCCTTTCTAATTATTTTGCTTCCTTTTTCCAAAGGCTCATACCTAATTCCCTCTTCTGCAATTGAACCAACCAGTTGTGCAAATCTGGGAAACCTTTGCCAAGGTAAGAAGCCCAGGTCATTTTCACAGTTTCATCTTTGGGAAATCTTTATTTTCCTTGGTTATTTTTTTTATTCCATTTCTTTTTTATTATTGTTTTTAAAGGGATGAACTGCAATGAATAATAGCAAGGAGAGAAATTCTTTTGTCTCATCAATTGTGTGGGTGTCCTGTATGTACCATATGTGGAAAAAATGTGATCCTCTCTTGATAATACATTTCCAAATAGTCTCCATTATATCAAAACTGAATTAATTGACTGCTTTCATTTCTTTCCCCATCTCTTTTCCTCCTGCACATTTTGATAGTAAAATATTAACTAGGATAAGAAGTGGGTACATCTGTAAACAAAAAATAAGCAGATGTAAATAAAGGATCTGACTGTTCATTTTTTTTCAGTAAACTATTTTGAGCCTAGGTACTTTTGAGATTAACAAGTGAAAATTTAACATCAAACAGCAAATTACAGCAGATATTAGTTAATGAAACACTTTTTACAGCACTTAGTAATGGTTTAATAGTGTAAAAATCACACATATAAGAATATATTATGCGTTCTTAAGGTCAGCTCAGTTGAATGCAAAGAATAAGTGAAGTCTGGAGATTTCTATGCTAAGTGAATCATTGAACATGCAGAGACAGTTAATTCCTTCTGCTCTGCTTAGAGGTGAAAGTTGTATAAAAACGCTCAACATGACCAAAATCAGCTAATTTCCACAATACCTTTATGAACACAGACCTGCTAATGAGGTGTCAGGTTATGTTAAACTTTAGTCACAGCAGCAGCTGCACCAAAAATAATGTCTAGCTCTGTAATCCTTTTCAGGCTGAATGGTGAAGGAAGGATACAGCAGAGAATAAAAGGAGAGGAGTAAGTTTCAGGAGTCTTTCAAACTGACATTTACAAATAAATCAGATTGAGCTTCCTTGGGAAGCCTTAGGAAGTGAGAGATCTATGCAAGTCTTCAGTGTATTTCTCCCAGATTTTCCCAAGGTAAATTTGGTTCATGTTCTTGGAGCATATTATTCTGGTCTCCACAAGGAAAGTGAAATGCAATTATGTCCATAATCAGATTTCAAACAGTAGTTGTCAGGTGTCATAATAACAAAGCACAATATGATCTAAATACTACTACCTGAATACCTTAGGTAAATGTGACAACAACAGTTACCGATATTAGTGGATTTATATGTAAAGGGTAATATAGCCACCATATAAAGAACTTCTTGTGTTCTCTTCAAAGAAGTCTGAGCATTTTCCTCTATCAAAATGGCATGACATGAAAGAGCATTAGGTCAGCCAATGTGACTGCAGAAATGGACACACTTTCACCAAAACAAGCCTGCTTTTCTAAAAGCCTCGTCCTTTTTTTCAGCTTTATTAACTTGTTTAGTAGAAGATGTTGCCTCTAATAAAAGATGCTACCTTTCAAACTTGCCTCTCTTAACTTCTTAGACCATCACATCTTCAATAAAGACTATGAGTACTTTCACAAAGGTAATACTCTTCTTTTTCCTCTGAAAAGCATTTGGTAAAGTGTCACTGGTGCTCTGTGCTTGTCACTTTGGAAGTGGCAGATCAGATTTACCTTCTTCATCACCATCATCATTATTGTCATAATATTGAAAATCATTAAAAATGTCTGTCTGTCTATTTCTGTCATCAATGCAGACTTATTTTAAACTGAGAGGCCAGTTTGGATTCCTTTTTTGTTTGTTTGTTGTGTGTTGTGCAATTGCACCAGTAACAAAGTTTGTGGATGCCAGATTATGTCAGCTACAGTCTGATGAAAGAGCCATTTTCTCCATTAGGGTTAGCCAATATTTTCATTCATCGGGACATGCCTCCCTTAGCAGCATTGGCTGAAAGATACAATCAGGAAGAACCCTTATAACTTGTTTCACAGACAATATAGCCCTGAAGTTTCAATGGAAGAAGAGCTTTTTTGTATTATAGGATGTCATTTTATATACTCACATTCCCAGTTAGAACCTGTTTGCTGCAGTGCCCAACTCTTCCTTCT
>NW_009937538.1:41066-47463 GCF_000696875.1 Nestor notabilis
CCTAAGCTTCTTGTTTCACTGAAATCTGGGCATGAACCTGCTCCCTACCTGAGACCTGAGTTTATGACTTTCAGACTCAAAAGGTTAGCTGAAATAACCACATAAAAAGTCAGAAGCATAATTTCTTGCCTAAAATACAGTTGCTTAACCTTTTCGGGTTGGTTCTTGGTCAAAAATTGCAAAAGGAATGCAATACTGAGGTTATACTGCACTAACCTTCAGATTTTAAAGAGTTTTCAGGAAAAAAGAAATCTGTCAGTGAGTAGATTTGCATTCCCTGGAAGTTACTAGATAAAAAGAAATTATTTTCCAAACTTTTTTTTTTTTTAATTTAATGATATGATCTTTGATTTCCTCTAGCATGTGTGTTTTCCCAGTCCACTGGGGGGGAAATTCGCAGGTTGGGCTCCTCACTCTGATTTTTAGAAGTGTTCTAGCTGGTTCTCCTGGGAAATATTTCAAAATATATAGTCCACTTTAATTATACCAAATGTGATTTCAATTCTCTTTAGTCAATGGAGTTCAGTGGTGACAATTGGATCCTTACATGGGTGTTTTAGTTTCATATTTGTTTGTCGTCTTCAGCCCCTAACTAGGGACATTTATTCTTTTCACAAGCAATATTCTAAATACATGCATCTCAGATCTGTTTTCTGGTCTTTGCACAGCTGTTTGGATCTGAAGCTCTCATGAGAGGATTTTGAGTTTATGAAAGCAGCAGGACTGATCTTGCAAATCTGACACTGGCAAAACTCCCACTGAAGTCAGTGATAGTGAAGATTGCAGGGTTGGGACCTCAGTTCATATCCACTTATCACTTTCTGCAGACAAAAAAAAAAGTGTTTATTTTAAAATACGACATTGTGTGTAGATGTTTTCAGTTTACATTGTCATGCATTGTTCCCATTTTGTCTTACCTTATTAACATTCATATTTCATTCAAGTTCACCTCTCTCTCATCTTTATTACCAGCTACTGTAAATGCTACTACTCCTACACCACCCACTGTCACCACTAACATGCCCGATACTAATAGAAACGATAAGCCAAACAATGGTAAGAAATTCTGTGTTACATTTTTCCTTGTACTGTGTCTAGAGCAAATTCGTTGTATTTTAAGGTGTGTTTTTCATAGTATCATAATGTCAAGGGTCATGCCTCAGTTTTGATCTCATTTACACCGAAATAAATCGGGAGTAACTCCACTGGTCCATGTAAAAATGGTGTAAATGAGAACAGAACCAAACTCTGTGTTTATTTATATCATGTTTACCTGGCACTTATATGAAAGGGACTCACCCATTGTATTTACCCATGCAAAGAATGAGGGAAGGGAGAGGGAATTTTGAAGAGTCTGAAAAGAACCATGCTATTGGAATGTTTTAGGGCTACAGATTATGAGGCATTGTGTAGCTCCCGCTTATGCAGCCAGGGTGATAGTATGCTGAGATTGTCTGTTCCTCACTAGTCAGTCACAGGAGCCAAGTGGAATCACTCCTATGGAGCAAAGCCACTTCCAGTGAGTCAACAGGAATCTTTCCACTGACTTCAAGAAGAGCTGGATCAGACTTTACTAGGGAAAATGTTGACAGTATCAGATATCATTTACTTTTCATTTAGAAAGATTAAGGGAAAAAATAAGGTAGTAAATGAACCTATTATTAGCACAGGAAAAAAGCTGGGATTTCTTTTGAGGTTTTCTCAAATTCTGTGATGTCACTGTCTCCTAGAGACTGAGCATCATTTTGTGAGGCACAGCTAAATTATTTATTAGTTTGTTAAAGATAGTTGTTAAACATTATTAACAACACAGAGATAGATTTCTGTAATTTTCATCTGAGGCTTAAAGATGGGGTTTTTTTAAGACTTTTTTTTTTCAGTGTGCTTCACAGAAATAAATTAGAATATGTGGGGGTTTTGTGGTTTGTTTTCATTTTGGGCTGGGGTTTTGGTTTTTTTTTGGTTGGTTTTGGTTCTATCCCCAAATGCATCAGTTGTTACTGTAGGTTTTAAAATTCTTGGAGTATTTTTTCTCTTGGCAGATCATTTCTTGTACATTGGCAGTCAGGCAGTACAGTAGACAATATGAAAGAATTTGTCTGAATTCAGCCTGTTCAGACTTAGTAAGCTGTAGAAATAAGAAGCAAATATTGAAAATTTCTTCCAAATAGAGCATTTTTCTTTTGTGGAGCCATTCACTCTATGTTCACTATAAGCAGTTAACTTTTGATTTTTGTAACTACAGAGAGAAAGCCTTATTAATGTTAGTATGAATAAAAGCTGGACAATTAAATTCTTTCTTTGGCTTTGAAACTCCCAAGAGAAAGTAGAAAGACTAAGAAAAATAACCCAAATTCATTTACAGTAGAAGCAAATTAAACTTTCACTCAGCTGACTGGAGTAATTTTCCACTCTTGGTAAGTTGATTTTTAGACCAAGAGCAGACAGCCAAGAACAGACAGTTAAGTTGCATATATTTTCTTTAATCCATTAACTATTTGGCTTACTACACACAGACCTGCAGGAATTCAGACTTCCTGCTACGTTTATCTTCAGAATGAAGAGAAATTCACCTGAATCCTCCCATACACGACCACAAAGGCACCAAGAGTCTAAGATAGAAGGGGTAAAAACCATAGGAATTATCTCAACCCCAATTATTTGGCCAGTGAAACGAAGGCCTCTCCATTTCAGTAAAAACTCAGTAGATGAGAACCCAGAGAGAAAAAATATGTACAACTTTTTTCTTCCAACTATGTCCACATCATCCACTTCAGAGGAGACTGGCAATAATACTTTGGCTGCTTTTACAGAAAAAATCAACCTAGATAATACTGTGATGAATCAGTTACCAAATGAAAATATTTTGAATTACTCTAGAAGTTCATTTCACGGCACTTCTGATGCATCGGATGCTGTTACAGAGCCTTCTGTGAATGCAGCAATTCCTCTTCGTCAAAGCAGAAGTCCTAATGCAGAGGTAGCACAGACTTTGGCAGATGGGCTGGATCATTCTGACTCAGAGGCAGTGTTCCACTCTCCTGTTCGCAGCAGGAGCAGCACTGCTTATGAACACAAAAAGGAAACTGTGTGGATTTCATTCTCCGACAGCAGTACAACCAATTTCATGCATATAAGCAACATCTTGGACCCTGCGAGTTGGTGGAATGAGACCTTATTTCATCATTATATCACCTCTGACACTCAAGACAGACATCATTCTCTTTCTAGCTTACCTGTGTCAGCTGCAGAGGAGAAGTCATCATTCCAAAGAAGTAGGCTAGATTTTCTAGACTCCTCAGCTGAAAATTTTTACCTGGAAGTGATAGAAGGCAATGCTGATAAGGAAACATTTTCTACATTAGCAGCAAATAGTGAATTTGAGTTTAGAAGATCTACACACATTGAGGAACATCACTCAGGAAACATTACAAATTTAACTTCTATGGAGACTCCACATGCAAAACCAACAACTTTTTTTCAAAACATGAAAACAACATACACAAAATTTATGCCTGATATCCAACTGACAGATTCATTCCTAGGACACAGTAGAGAACTACTGCCTTTTTCAGCACTTCTGGTAGGAACAGGCTGGACAAGTTCAGCATTTAAGGATGTTGTAATGACCCTGCCTGTTTATCAACAATTGTTGACTGACATACATTTGGAAAGTGACAGCATGTTTATATCTAATAGCAATTACTGGTCTCATTATTTAAAACATTCAGTATATTTTCAAAAACCAAGTGAGATCCTCAGATATGGAATACTGGAGAACAATTTGGATGCATTTCATGGTAGTAATGAAAAGTCGTCTTTATCCGTGTTAGAGCCAGAGAACATGAAAAGAGTCAGCAACTCTGGGGGCTCAGGTTACTTGGATTTTCCAACAAAATATCTAGACATTTCGCCTTCTTTAACAACAAGTTTCTGGACTGTTTCCTATTATTTGAAAGAAGAATCTCAAGTGTTTTTTCGGGAGCCATCAGAAAATTGGTGGCACTCATTTAATAAACTGCTTTCTTCCCCAACAGAAAGATTGCCACCCCTTAGTTCACCTGCTGACAGTATCTCTGAACAAACATCTGCCATTAGATTATTAGGTCACAGGGCTGAAGAAACAAACTGCTCTAGTCATTCATCAGCTTTGGAAACACAAATCTTTAGCTCATTTATTCCAGGCCTCTCAAAGAGAATTTCAGAAGGTAATGGCAAGACAGTATCACAGTTGTACTCAACAATGAACTTTGCAAACCTAACCATGTCTTCCAAGAGTGAATTTTATTTTGAATTTCCTTTGCCCTCCTTGGAAGCACCTTTGAGTCAACCCTCTGTACAGGTACAGGTAAGTCCTTTTGATAAGATACTTGAAAACTCCACAGAGAAATTAATTATATTTGATAGTTTGCACATGCAACTTAGAACTGACCTAGTAAGTGAACAAACCAATATGACTTTCCTAAACAATAGGCAGCAGCTTGTTTCTATCATTCCAACACATTCAGGAACCCAGTCTTCATGGGATAGCCAAGCTACTTTCTTGATAAATACACCGGTTAAGAGTTCGGTAAACAGTACAAGAACACATGGATCACTGAAGCCTCAAAGTCTTTCAGAAAATGATGCTGTAGCATATTCTGTTGATAAAGCAAGAAGTAAAGTTCAAATAGATGCAGGTATGCTTTTAAAAAACATCAGTTTGATGAGCTCTGACTTCCCTCCAGTCTCTTGGTCTTTGGAATTAAGTCACCTTCTTCATTCAGACTCAGAATTCAGAGTCAGCGTACCTCCTAACAGCTATTCCACACCTCCACTCCCACAGAGTTTTCAGAACCATCTTGATTCAATTTCTCCAAGCCTGGTCACTCAGTGGGACATAGAGTTAAGCTTGCCAGCAACTGTAACACCGAGAAGTCATATAACTGTTTTAGGACAAAACTCCATCAAAAATCAAAGGGACAATCTGAGATATTCTCTATGGGCAGTAGAACAAGAAATCATTGGTTATAATGAAGACATAAGGAATTCTTCTGTTCTGACATCAACAAACGTACTGAAGCTTTCTGAATGGGATTCAGAAGGAGAGGTGTACGAATCCTTTAGCAAGCACGGAGAAGGAATGTCTTCTCTGAATATTGTTAGTACTCATGCCTTGGATTTTGAAAATGCTGATTATGGACATTTTGCAAATCTCTCTTCTATCTTGGAGCCATCAAGAACTGCAGTAATGAATGATGCAATATCTTTGCCATCTTCATACAGTAGAGTTGTTATTCAGCAAAAAGAGACCATCTTGCAGGGCACTCTGATGACACCTGCAGCAGCAATCCATCACTCTTCCATGCCATCCCAAATGCCAGTTTCTTCTGTAATGTACCATCAGTTACCAGTTTCAGCACATGTTCATTCCTTGGCCAATTTACCATTTGGGACAAGCCAAAATACCACTCCTTACCCACCACTGAATCAACTTACTAGTTCTTCTGCAGTCTTGTTATCTTGTTTGTGTTACTCCACCACTGAGCTGGGCTGCCTGTGTCGACCTGAGGTCAACTACAGTATGTCACTCCATTAAGTTAGATGTAGAAAAAATCCAGATTATCTATTAGATATTCAGTTGGTAGAAGTAGCTGGCTTTCATCCTTTAGATATAGATCCATTTAGCATATAAAAAGATTTTAGAACAGTAGTTTATTTACTGTAGAAGGGAATTTGTAATGTCTTAGTAAATGTCATGAACATTTGATTTCTGATTTTTGTGTGCATCTCTAAGACAGCTCTCATGAGACTGAGGATAATATATTAGGTTGCCATATGTATTTTTTATGCCATTTTATTGTTTGAGATTGTATGATTGTTTTTAACTTCTAATATTCATATATTTTTGAGTATTTAACTTTCATAAAGCAACTTTAGTTTGCCTAACAGAATAAAAAAAAAAATAAACCTGGAATTATATTAATCATTATGATTTTGAAGTTCGTGGTGGGTGTGGGAAGATTATTTTTCCAGGTTCTTTTTTCAAATTATCTTTGGCTACTTTTCATCAATTTTCTGTCCATAAAAATTTTTTGTTTTTCATTCACAATTTCAGGATGGTAATTACACTGTTTAATTTGGAGAGTGAGAAATCGTTTTTAGTTTTCACTATCTGCCACCACAGTCTCCTGAGAGTGTTTTAAAATGTAGATTAGTTCTTTGTTCTTGTTCTTTCTTCGCCTCATTAAAACATGCTTTGGATCACCATCTGGTGGACATCTTGAAGCTGTTGACTAGTTTATAGTTACTATATGTGATTTTAGAAATACTTTGCATATTCCTATATTAAGGTGATTTTTTCCATATACTTAATTATATAAATAAGGTTATATATATGACTATATATATAATAATA
>NW_009937539.1:0-1290 GCF_000696875.1 Nestor notabilis
AAATATATATAAAAACATATATATATAAAATTTGCCAGGAATTTTCACACATATGTGAAACTTTCTGGCAAATTTTTTTATGTTGATATGAAATTTATGATGAGACAATGTGATGACAATGTGTTGAATGCAAATTATTTTGTTAGAAAATGTTAGGACTTGTGGTCACTGGTAAGAAATAACACCAGGGACATTTTGGAATTTTGGAATCTCCATTCCTATAGCACACAGACTTGTGCAACCGCCCAAACCACAGCAATTTCATGCTCCATTGCTTTGAAGTGACGTAAGGACTTCAGAATTCATACACTGTGCGAAATCAAAGCTATATCTAGGCCAGGATCTTGTGGCCATTACTGACTAGAGCGAAAAAAGTGAAAACAGAGCAAACATTTAAAGCTTTCCCTTAATACTGTCTTATCTTCCATCTATTTTCAGTTCAGGGATTTTATGAAGCAGTTTTTCTATGTACTTACAAACATAAATGAATTTCTGTTCCATGAGTTTGCCTAGCTATCCCTTGAGTAGAAGTAAGTTTTTAAACTTTTATTATGTGAGATACTGCAGAGTTCAGTGAGTTTCTGGGTTTGCTGAAAAACTTATAAAAAAAAGGTTCAGTTCCTAAAAACTACGAACTATCAATACAGTATGGAAGAAACAGTTAATAAAGCACTAAAGCATTCAGAAACAAAACCCCAAGCAAACAAAGAAATAAAAACCTCACAAAGCTAAAACTAACAGAAGGTTTTTTTTAGCTGTATGCCTTTTCCATAGCTTTTATGCCAGCATAACTGAAAACTTAGAACCATGCAAAGTGGTCAGAGTTCCTACTTTTAAATAAAATCTTAAGAATAATCCTTAAATTTTTAACTTACACATTCTAGCTTGACCTGCCATTTATCTGACATGTAACTTAATATATATATTCCTATTATACACATTCTTGCTCTTTTGAATTACCACAATTTTATTAAACAGAATTTCATAGAATCATAGAATCATAGAATGGTTTGTGTTGGAAAGGACCTTAAGATCATCTAGTTCCAACCCCCTGCCATAGGCAGGGACATCTCACACTAAACCATGTCACCCAAGGCTCTGTCCAACCTGGCCTTGAACACTGCCAGGGTTGGAGCATTCACAACTTCCTTGGACAACCCATCCTAGTGCCTCACCACCCTCACTGTAAAGAACTTCTTGCTTATATCTAATCTCAGCTTCCCCTGTTTAAGTTTAAAGCCATTACCCCTTGTCCTACCACTAGAGTCCCTAATGAAGAGTCCCTCCACA
>NW_009937540.1:0-39791 GCF_000696875.1 Nestor notabilis
CCATTCTATGATTTTATGATTCTATGAAATAGGTGTGAGAGGACACACAGAACAGAACCTGATAGTCTAACTTAGGCAACAAAAGCTTTTCCTAAGTGCATGCAGAAAAACAGAGAGAAAAAGAATCCACAGTGAGTGCTGAGTAAGGAACAGCTAGAGTACTCTGGAGAACATATCAGAAGAAATCAAGATGCCTTGACTTTTTACTTTTCTCCTTTACAGCTCTTTCATTACAAAATGACATACCTCTGTCTGCAATGCACAGTTCTAATCAACATCCTCCAGTTAGTCTTTTTTCACAAAATGTAGAAAGACAGACATGTAACTACAAACTCATATATATATATATATGGGCAGTATGAGTATATACACATCTATTGTGAACTTAGTTATATTTCAAACAAATATACAGTGTAAAGAAGAAAAAGTGTAAAGAGAAAAGATAAGTGAAGATAAGCTGTTTTATTAGCTGGTAACTTACAGAAGCATTAGTAACCAAGCAAGCCAGTCTGAAGGAATCTGAAATAGTTGGGCTCACCAAACTGTTCATGCTGAAGTGTTCCATTTTGATGGAAAATATTAAATTTTCACTGGAGTAGAGAAACAAACACACGTGAAAGCTTAAGCATAGCATACTGGCTATGACATACTCACATGAGTTCAGATTTCCTTTGTCAGATGCTGTAAGACAGGACTGAATACCTCAAATATTTTTTAATATGAAAAATGCATACCTATAAAACCATGGTTAGGCAGCAGCTGATCATGGAATTTCAGTCTGTGTGCTAAGAATAATGCTCACAGTAAAAGTTTACTACCAAACCCTTACTTTTAATCCTCCTATTAATGATCTGAGTCAGTGTCAAAATGTTAAGCATTTGTTCAAAATCTCCAAAGTTTCCTAAAGCTCATCACTCTGAAAATAACTTTGAGGATTAAATTAATGGTCTTGACATAGTGACTAAATAAGCAGTTTGTACAGTGAAGAATTCAGGTGTTCAAAGTAATCTTTTAATCATCGTAAACTCAAAATAAAATGTCTAAAAGACTATCACAACTCCTTTATACATTCTTGTAGCACATCTATTCCAGTTCAGTTTTAGCTGCAATACCTCTATATCCTTAGTACCCACCTATTCAAGGAATGACACAGTATTGCATCAATAGTGATGGCCTTGTTATACATAGTAAATCTTAAAAATAAAGAATATCTTTTCTTCCTGACACATATTGTCAAAATTATATGGCTTTAAATTAAAGCTGTAATATAGATATTACCGAGCTTTTGAAATAACGTATACTAAAGAACTTTATTTGTTGAATAATTAGCTTATACTTGGTAGAAAAAATTGTGCATTATCCTTTAGAGTCAGTGTCATTTTTATATGAGAAAAATAATAAAACACCCCTCTTTTACCTAGTCTCTGTATCTCTCACACATGGCTGAAGTCTTAAATCTTGAGGCAATGATTAAAGGTATATTTGTCCATCCATATGGCCAAATTTCTAAGTTTCTCTTTCTAACACCCTTAATATTATGGCTTCTTATGTCAATCGTATCAGCCTAAGGCATAGATTATGTATGTACAAACAAAGCTTTCTATAGACATATACATGTACACATACACATGCACACATATACATGCACACTGATGAATGGACTATATCTATCTATCTCTAAATACATATGTATGTACACATGCATGTATACACAAACGTATACGCACACTGGCAGATGGAATATTTTGTTTCAGGCTTCTTGATGGACAACTGCTTGGGATTCCATCTGAAGAAGCTAAACAGCTAGGGATCAAAGGTGCTTTTAAGAAAATAAAACCTACAGGTCAAATAGGCACACTTGAGTACAAAGAATGTAAAGGACGGATGAAGAACTGCTTGTGTTCAGTCATATCCATGTTCAGTGTGTTTCAGTATTCATGTGTTCAGTCATATCCATGCTCAGTGTGTTTCAGTATTCATGTGTTCAGTCATGTCCATGTTAAAACTCCAAAGCTTACCAATCACTGCAGAGTGTTGACATTGGAAGTTTTATTTTTATATGTAGATATTGTTCTATCTACCTATATATTATGTACAGATAGCATATACAGATATAAGTTTCATTAGGGGTTAAAGTTATTGTTGATTCGCACACTGACTTACATTTGCCAGACACAAGTGAGACAGAACACTCTAGAAGAGGAACTAGCATTCTAAGCATATTCACTGAACATATTGCAACAACTTTTATTATTAATGTATCAGTTATAAAATTAAAACACATTCCATCATGCTGAAGGAAAGAAATTCCATTTTAACAAAATAGTCATTAAGTTTCAAGGGTTTATATATGTTTATATATGTTTATATATGTTTATATATGTTTTGCGGGACAGTGTTGAACGCTTTGCACAAATCCAGGTAGATGACATCAAATGCTCTGCCGCTGTCCATCAGTTCTGCAGCACATCAGCAAAACTAATATAATTTCATCAGGTTACTTTTGGTTTATACTGGAATAAACACAAGACTGAAGTGTCTTAATTATGTTCTTTTGCCTGCAGAATTACAGTTACATTAACTGAGAGATGAGGAAAACGAAAAACTTCAGTTATTACATGACTAGACTTCAGTTAGCATATTATGAACCATATTAACTTCTATTTCATATTCATTTGGATAACCCAATCTGGACACAAATTTGTATACATTATAATGAAAAAGTAGGCAAATGGTTACTTTCCCCTAGAATGTAAGTTCTGTAAACGGGGCTGAATATGGATATTAACCTAGTCTTTGCACTAGAACTGTGTGGATGGCTTTGAGGAAGAAATGGGTCTGTTTGGGCAAAAGGAAAATAGGAGCAAAACTAAAGTCATAAAAGACAGATATGGAAGTTAAGAATGGTTTCTTGCTGCTTTATTGTAGATACTGGTGTGATGGGGGAAAAAAAAGACACCTATTTCTTCTTTACTTTCTATATTTAAGCAGTTTAGAGCTGTTGTTGCTCTACAGAGATGTCCAAGGTAATGACCCATTGTCATTTTAGAAGAAGTTCAATTTCAGACAGTCGAGTCAGTTTCTCCTAGACCTACAGTAGTCTTTATTCTGAAGCTCGTCAAAGCCTTTGGAGTACATGTACAGCTGAAGTTAGAATATATGTCTGTGTTTCATGATGGTGATGGATGATCAATTGGGAATAATCTTCAGTATTAATTAGAGATAAATATGATTCATATATGCTTCTATTTAACATAATACATTATTAGGTTGCAGTCCTGTTAGAAATAAATAAATACCCAAAAGGAGAAAGCACACTGTATTCATTTTTAAGAAAAGATCTTGAATATGCCACATTTCTTATATCATTTCACCCCTTTAAGTTGAAGCTTGCCTTCCCATTCTCCTAAGTCAGTCAAGGAAAAAAATTGATGATTAGGTCAGTAAGAGTAGAATTTCATTAATGATTAGAGAAGTATGGATACGCTTTGTGTCTGTTATTGTATGAATGTACATGAAGTTAAGTTTAATGTATCTATTGTAAAATTAAATTAATGTATCTATTGTAAATTAATGTATCTATTGTAAAATGAGAATGACATTTTCTTTGCATTGCAATTTTGAAACAGAATCTTTTTTTGAGCTTTATGTTTTTCTTATCCCATAACAGAAAATCTTTAATATTTGTTATTAGGTTAAAACATACTGAGCTGGAATGTTCATCAAAGCTGTTAATAGTTGGTAGATTGTGCTAAGGAAAGGTTTGACATGAGAGAAAAAATCTTGAACTGAGAGAACAGTGTCCTGGGTTCAATCCATGACAAACAGTTACAAATTAAATAAGATGAAGACTCATGGTTGGACAGTAAATGTGAAGCCACTGATAGAGTCAGAATTCCACGGAGAGCTCTGTATAATGCTTTGCAGGACCTCAGAAGTAGTTTTCTCTACATTCCTGTGAGGAGGAGTAATCTTTCTGCTCAAATGCCACAATAGAATGGTAGGTGGGATAAACAGGTCTTGCCATGAAATGTTAAGAAGTCAGAAGGACAGCATTTAGTGGCAGAGCTATAGAAGACATGCTAATCACCAGGTTTTAAGACAAAAGGAGTACTTTTTTTTCCTCCTTAATTTTATCTTTCCGTGTATAACACTAAGAATCTGACTGCTGTGCATATGGAGGATTGAAACCAAAGTCTCTAGTTCTGTTTTAAAGGGATTAATAAGTACCTAGGAAAAGCTAATGGTCTCAGGCTTTTAGAATATTACTGTCAGGAAACTTAATTTGAAGATTTGTCTTTGTCTGTATCATGATGCCCCTGACATGTAAGTCACATCGTATTTGTCTGTAGCTGTCATTTCTAGAGAATTAAAGTCCAGTCAGTTTAGCATTTGCAGATTAATTACCAGACTTCTATTTAGTTTATAATATATTTTGTATTAGTTTTCTCATGAATACTCACAGGAAAAAAAGCTAGAAAGATGTTTAGAAGAAATAAATATTGATAAGCTGAATGAATAAAAAATATTGAATAACAATCTTTCCTGCAACTATATTAAATATTGTGTCTTTGTTTGAAAGCAAGCTAACGAATCAGCCTAATACAGATTTATTTTCTGCTAAATGTTATTCTGTAGTGTAATTTGTATGTTCTTAAAGCCACAATTTCTTATACATGGGATTTTTCTTGCATTTCAAAACTTAATATTTTAAGGATATGTAATATTAATATATATATAATTTGTCTATAAAGACATATAGTTCCTTAAAGGCATATATGGTAATGATCTAAAATTGGCCTCATAGCGTGTATTTAAGCTCATTAGAAGATCAGAATGCAGAGTCCAGTCAAGTGGAAAGTGAAAATAGATTTGTTGTCTTTCTTCTATTTGCTTGTATCAAATAAATTTTACAAAATCAATAGTCATGAATTAAAATATTCTAACTTGTTTAAAAGTAGTGGGAAATTCTAAGAATCCAAGGAATGTACAAAGGCATAGGAGCTATGTGTATTGTAGAAGGTTTCATCTGACCAGGTAAAAATGCAGTTTACCTCTACATTTGAGCTTGTTGTTTATAATCTCTCCACAGTTGCTGAAGAGGAGTAAAGAGGTATATTTAGACACACACAGGTCTATGGGGCCAGATGGGATCCACCTAAGGGTACTGAGGGAGCTGGCAGAAGCGCTCACCAAGCCACTATCTATCATTTATCACCAGTCCTGGCTAACTGGAGAGGTCTCATTTGACTATAGGTTAGCAAATGTGATGCCCATCTACAGGAATGGCCAGAGGGAGGATCCAGGGAACTACAGGCCTGTCAGTCTGACATACTTTTGATTTCTAGAACTCATTCCACTTGAGCTTTTCAAAGAACAGCATGAACTTGGAGCAATATCCAAGGAGAAAACTTTAATGTTTGAACAGGAAATAATCTAAAAGCTACACACCTGATCCTAGCAAAGTAACTTAAGGAAATCTACTACTTAAGGACACATTATCACCACATATGAAGAAAAGAGAATTTGGTTCTCAGATAGATAGCATCTAAAAAGCCTCTAATGTGTAGGGAGCCATTACTGTTGATCAAGAACACTAATCCAAATATGTGTTTGCTGTTTTGGCCACTTCTGAGGCACCAGAAGAAAGAAAAGAGCAAATAAATGCAAACCCAACTCCTTCCGTTTCATGGTTAGACACTGGGTTAAACAAGGAGACTTGTGTTTTCAGTCCTCTGTTGCCAAGTTTGGTTTTGTTTATGTTTTGTGGCTGGAATGAAAAAGTCAAAAATTCTACATGAATTTAGGACACAAAATCTTACCAGACAACTCACCTGCAAGTGCCAGCCATCCTCTTACAGTCCTGTTGGCCCTGTGTCCCTGGCTGATGGTTTACCAATTTAACATCTGGCTTCCTCCAGATATCTGTATGCATTCTCCCGGGAAATAAGCTATGTGTATTTCAATATTCCTAGACTGCTTGCAGTTTAGGATCTAGATGTGGGTTTTTTCTGAACACTTTTCTGTCTTCCATCACACTCTTCTATATTCTTGCTTGTTCTGCACTATAAGCAGGAATGCAGAAATGCGTTTTGGTGTTTCTTTTTGAAATAAAAAAAATCTAAGCAACCTGGTTTACAGTCTGGCTTCATAAGCAATTGCTTTAAGGATGACAAATGAAACATTAACATAAGAATGAACACTGAAATAAGGATGGGGGAATGGACGTCTTTAGCTAACTTCAACTGTTATATATTGTGTAACTGCATCCTTTTTTACAGTAAATGAAGATTTACAAAGCCAAGAATTTGAAATTTGGCTAATAATTGAATTGATTAGCTGTCTAAAATGATTAGCTGTTGATAGATGTAGAAGGATTATTTTACAAGAGTTATAGTCCCTGGAATATTAGAATTCCCTACCAGATGTGATTTTGATGCTATGAGATCTATTTTGACTGGACTAACACATCTTTTATGGTCAATCAAATTAATACACCATGTAAATAGAAAATATCTTGTGGGGTTTGATTACCCATTTCAGTTGTATAGCAATGGCTATTAGCAGAACTTTATTTGTGTATTTATTACTTTACAATGCAAAGCTCTAAAACAGGAGTAGACCATGAAAACTCCTTGAAGTGAATGATTTATTCAGTATGCTTAACCTTGTTAAAATTTATGAAATATCCACATGTAATTATAAATTTGTTCATGATAGATGGCTCTTTTTGCTATGAATATACTTTAAAACACACAGCAACAATTTCCAACAGAAGCAGCGAACCATTTTCAACACAAAAGAAAACAATACTTTGTAATAATTATTACTCCTCCACTGGATACCTAAAACATTTGGAATGAAGAAAGAAATCAAAATGAGTGCAAGATGACTGAATCTAGTGAAGCTGCAACACTTGGTGCAGTTATTGTGCTATAAATACAGTTATTCCATTAGTGCTCTCAAAAATAATGTTGATTGATTACACACATACACACACTCTTAAACGCATATATCCATGTCTGTATTCGCATTGCTAGTCACATAAAATTTAAAAAATGCTTATAAGTACCATGGAAGTGGATTCACTCTGGCTGTTTTCAACAGTATTGACAAATGTTCTCATATGTACTCATACGATAACAGCTTCATAAGAAAGAACTAAAACTGAAACCCAGACTACTCCTTAATAGCTGATTGCAAAGGAGCAGCAAACTGGGATTCACTGAACCCCAGAAAATCCTATTTTATAAAATGGATCACAAGATCAGAGATTTCTCCCAAACAACTTACCAACTTGCACAACAAATATGTAGTAGTAAACATGCCAGGGTCCCACTGAGGTTCACAGGGAGAACAGTTGCTGTATGTAGATATGCAGAACCCTTTTCAAAGTGGCTTCTGCATTGAATGTGATACATGATGTTATGTGCTTTCCCTCAATGAACATATTTTTCTTTTGTGAGCATTTCTATTAAAGCTTCAAACTACTGATTTTGGGGGAAACCTGTTACTGATTAGGCTGTTTCCCAGGGATGTAAAGTGTCTTGTCTTGAATGTGGTAGTTTACATATGTGCTTCACCTAGGCATAAATGGCAGTCTTGGGATTTAATCTGCTGTCTCCTGTGTCCCTGTTACTGGTACACCAAGGGAGAAATGTCCTTAAATTTATTCCAAATTCACATCTGTTTCTCCAGTTGGATAGCCTTTTAAGATTCAGATATGATGGTGCAGCTGTTGGCCTTTTGCACATATTGTCTCCTTCCTAGAGGACCAAGAATTAATTTTCTCCTTTTACAGAATGAAGATAAAAATGATTCTCTTTGGGGGCTAGTTTGCATCAGGCTTTTCAGCAGACTCAGCTGAATGGAAAAGCAATTCACATAACACTTTTCCACCCCTGTGCAATGTTCAGTCACTGCTCCCTAACTTCCTAAAGAGGGAAGGCACCACAGAAGGTCAAAGCTACAACCATCCTTTCCCGTAACTGTGGGGTAAGGCAGGTGCATTGAAGGGTGGAAGAACAGAAAATAGTTTAAATAGTCACCTGCACATAGAGAACTGTGTACTTATGACATGAACCTGAAGTTCATTTTTCAGACCATACTGCATTAAAATACTGCTGGAAGCATTCATGGTCGCACAGAAAAATGTGTTTATATATGCCATTTTTTGTGTCAAACCCTCTTGTATATGTGCCTGACCCTTTAGCTCTCTTCACTTTCAAATACCTGGTGACTTGTGTGCATGTGGGAGGCTCAGGGAGGCAATCTTCACACTGAGTCACTGGAAAACTGAAAACATGAGGCAAAGTTACAATAATTCCTTCATTGAAATGTTTAAAAGCAACAAAATAATATAAATGATGATTTAACTTTCTTTCAACTCATTGATAATGCACAGTAATACTGTGAAAAATTTATTCTAACAATGCAGTTTCAAAGTGAAATTTTTTAATGCTCTTAATACTGTTTTGTAATATTCCTATGTGTTTTTGTGTGTATGCCAGGACATTGTCAGAATTCGGAATGGATGACTTCAGCACCCTGAGAGAACTACTGAAGGTTAGTATAAGTAGTTCCATGAGGCATGAAAAATAGTCAAATTTTGGAGAGAAGATGACAACTCTAGGCTAAATTTTGCCTCCACAGAAGAATAAGGGGTGTAGTCAGATTATCTAGCAAAAAAAAAAAAGCTTCTTCATTACATTCTTGTGATTTGTTCTAGTCCTGCTGACACAGGCTATTAAAACCTTGTTTATGTTTTAGAGATTTTTAAAGAGCACTTTCAGGCTTTATGGTGTTTGTAGAATGTTCTTTATAGTTAAAATTACATGCTGAGATGGCAGGCTGCTGAGCTAATATATTGTTACACTGATTAAATTGATTAAAAGCTTCATTTTTGACAGGCAAATTGTAGAGGCTGAGTTTTCTTTATTGTGCATTTCAGTAATTCAGCTCATGTCTTGTCCCATCTAATAATCACTTCTTTGCATCCCTGTTTAGGAATCATCTCAGCAGCAGGTACATTTTCAAACAGCATATTAGCTTCACATCTGAATTACATGAGTCACAGTGCATTGGCATTACAAAAGTAATGGCTTATTCAGTGAAACGTTTGAAACATATTCTTCTTTTTTTATTTATTTTTTCGCCTGTTTTTTCTGTCTTGCTACACTGTGAACAAAGAAAGGGATCCTTGATTTTTAGATTAGAAAATGAAAGATTGCTTTTACTATAGCTGTGGATTGACAGGAGACATCATACTGCAGAAGCATTTTATGTCCTACTCAGAACAACATATGCTGACTTACAAATGTGTGACTGCAGAGCATAAAAAACTCCCTAGAAATCAGTAAAGATATGACAGGGAGATAAAGAAGAGAATTCAGAAGCTTAAATCAACTACGGAAGAGATATTTTGCAATAAATATTGAAACAAGGTGAGTTTCTAAAAAAAAAAAAAAAAGCGAAAACCTGAGGAAGTCTAGATTGCTTTAAATAAGCGTAGATGCCCACCGACAAATCTGTAGGCTTCTGAAGGCTGTGCAAAGTACAAAGTTCTAACAGCTTGCCAGCAGGAGAGACTGAAGGCAGTCCAGAAATGTGAGTTGGCTCATAGTACTATGCAGATATGAGTAGTCAGTGCCAGCCATAAACTTCACTTCTGCACTGTACATTCCATGATACTGTCATTAAGCATTTTTTTGTGTAAAAGCAGATCTGTTTAACCAGCAATCATTGCTCAGCCCAGTGACGCCACTAAGTGAAGAATACACTAACTGCATACTTTACAGCATGAAAATTAAGAAGATAGAGTTTGTCTACCTGGTTCAGACTAAAGCTCCACTAACTCAGTACCCTGAATTGCTGATTCTGTACAATCAAATATACAACCAAGCTTCTGACTATGAGAAGTTTAAAAACTTTCGGAGCAGTGGTGACATTCTGCTCACTCCATTTGGATGCTAATGATTAAGTTTATCCTAGGATTCTACTTTTTGAAAGCACATAGTCACATAGTATCCTGGGTCAGTGAATTCAGTGACTGAATTACGTTCCGTTTGAAACCTGTCGTTTCATTTAGAGACCTATTTTTCTTTTATGTGAGGAATGATAATGAATCACTTCACTTCTTACTTTCTTCCTTCTTTCCATTATGTCAGCAAGCTTTGGCTATCTCTATGCCTTTTGCTGATAAAGTACCCTAGATACAGCAATGTTTCCAAAACTGCTCTAAAAATACTAGCAGCAGACAGAGAAATTAACATAGGTGTAAAGACAGATTAAATGTTGATGGCTTTTCACCTGCAATCAGGAATCTAAAGGGGGAAGTATACAGGAAAACTTCAGGTAACCTCTATTGACTCTCAAGAAGTCTCCCATAATCCACAGATTTTCTTCACCAAGGGTCTCGCTGTGAGCAAGACATGGCATTTTAGCCAATATTTTAATTTCTACAATTTGTGCCTTTGCACACCTGTAAAAATACTTTATTATTTCACTAAGGAGACTCAAAGGAGAGTCAGGGGAATGTTTAAGAAACAGTTATTAGAAATTCTGTTCTTCTGTAGCTAATTAACCCTCCTCTTCCTTTTTCCATGTTTTGTATTATCACCTGTCAGTCTACTTTCAAATGGCAAAATTTACAGAAAATGTAGGCATGACAGAATCAGGGTCAGAAGATTTGATGTTATGTTTCTCACCAGAAGTTTGTTACGGTGGCAAATTTTAAGAAGAGCAGAGGCTTATATTTAACCATAAAATTGTTCCAGATTATGTATTATTCAGTTTTTTTTTCAGTTTCACCCAATCTCATTTTTCTAAAATCAGAAATTTTACCATTTGTTTTGCATATTCAGTCTAAATTCATTTTGATTGCTGTGAGGAATCCCCACAGCCTAATTTTACATACCTAACCTTGGCTTTCCCTTGCTTTCCTCCAGATACGGCAATTCAGTGGAGAAACATATTTGGAATAGTCTACCTCTTTTCAGTGTCTGTGTATGGATACTGGTAAGACTGACCTCCTGATTTAGACCAAATTTTAGATGCAAATATCCCTTTCCACAAACAACTGGCTTTCTAAACAAGTGCACACTTACTCTGTGACTTGGACTTGGACACCTACTGAGTAATGGGTCGTGGATTTAGGCATGGGATATGTGTATGCGTGTTTGGTTGATTGTACCTTGTTTTCTGTGTTGCTGATGCGCACCTGTTGTTACCCTTTATAATTCTG
This sequence comes from Nestor notabilis, assembly GCF_000696875.1. NCBI lineage: Eukaryota > Metazoa > Chordata > Aves > Psittaciformes > Psittacidae > Nestor > Nestor notabilis. The sequence continues at coordinate 11,243 of NW_009937540.1, forward strand.
ATATCAGGACTCAAATGGAAGGATTTCCGTAATTCATGCCTGCTCATCTCATTCCTTACAGTTTGGGTCCTTGCCATTTTTTAACTGAACTTGGCCAATGCAGAAGAAATACTGCTTTGTCTTGGGATCTTGGTGATTGTTATTACTTACAGAATGATGAATGTAATTTATAAAGTGTATATCCAGCTGGCTCTGCACAGCTTGGGAAACAACCACAGATGTGTGGAAAAATTAGTGTAAAGATGAAATAGAGCAGTACATTGTGCATGACATTCCTCTGAAATGGTCTTGCTTTCTGAGGTCAACCAATTGGAAGTAATTGTTGGGACTGTATATGACAGTGCTGGGGAAGGATATGGGGAAATTCACATGAGGAAGAAAATATTCCAAGAGTTCTCTGGAGCTGAAGTGATATATTGTCTCAGCAATACTCTAAGATATTATTATTAATAAGCCAAATGATCTAGTCACCTGCTAATCAGTTTGCAGTTGCTGGATGAGCTGCTGGAACTATTCTTAAAAAGATGTGTTTCTTATTAAGAAGGGCCTGACACCCCTGGTTCATAGACCTTGTAAAGATACCAAAAGAAATCAGATTTATGGTCACTGAACGGATCTATGTACATTTTCTTTACCTTCCCATTTCTCAGAGGAACTCAAAGTCTAAAGAGAACTGTGACTGCTTTATATTTATCAGTATTGAGGTAGAACACTATGAAAGGTTCCAAGAATCCATTCAAACTAGATATAAGGAGGAAATTTTTTATGATGAGTGTGGTGAGACACTGGGACAGGTTGCTCAGGGAGGTGGTAGATGCCCAGCGTCTGGAAACATTCAAGGTTGGGCTGGACAAAGCTCTGAGAAACCTGATCTATGCAACGATGTCCCTACTCATTTCAGGGGGAGTGGAGAAATGACCTTTAAATGTCCCTCCTAACCCCAACTATTCTAGATTCTATAATTCTATGATTATTTCCAATGAGAAACTGAATTATGCTATTAGAAACATAGGAACAGTAATCTATATTGTGATTCTTTTTCCCATTCTGAAAGATGTAGTCAATTTTCTGATTCGTGACTAAAGAGCTCTGTAACAGTAACATGCTCAATCTGTTTACTATATAGCTATCTCTGAAAGCTTTTGATGGATTTTTGGTGGACGATCATCAACCTATATTCAGGGCAGAAGTCCAGCTCTGAGGAGGTCAATTAGGTCTGGCCTTGCTTGTGAATTCCAAGCCACTCAGAAAGATCTAGCAAGATGTTTTCAGAGACAGTGCTAAAAAACTGGAAAAAAGATATGGATTCCTATAAAAGCTCAGTAGTACTTTCCCATCTGAAGCCATGTGATATACTTTTGTAGACAAATAGGAGTAGAGATTTTCTTGGAAAACCTGAACAGAACTAAACAAAGATCTGGAATGAATACTGAGCCACTGAAATGTCTTTTCAGTCATTTCAATAAAGTTGTCTTTGCTCAGTTCCTCACAAAAACAAAGTTTGCATTTATAGAATACTTCTAAAGAGGAAATGATTTTGAAAAAAACTTTATGGAGAGACTTCAACCATAAAAAAAAAAAAAAGAAAAAGAAATTGGAATGTGTTTTCAGGTTAATGCAGTCTATCTGAAAGAAACGCTGCAAATATTACCTTTGCATCTTTCCCTTATGCTTATGGCAGTCTTAACATTATCTATAGAAGAACATTATTTGGTTTTAATTAGTTTACCAAATGACAGGCATAGAGTTGATAAGGTGGTCATGAAACAAAGTAGTATTATGTACACAAAATGTATCTCTGCTTGGATCAAGAACCTCACAACAGTGAATGCAATAGAGACACTTCAGCAACAAGTCACAATAGCTGACTAAAACATCTTTAAAAGTTTTCCAGAATGCCTATGTTCATGATTTGCACTGATTAGCCAGGCAGCAAGAATTATTATAAGGGCAGCCATATACAGAAGACTGAGAGATGCAAAATAACATGTGAAAAAAGAAAATCATGACTGTGAGTCTAACTAAACTTTCAAGAAAAGGGGGAAAAAAAAGAAAGCTTTACTCCTTTTTTCTATTTACATAGATAACTGTTTATTAGTAACCAGTTAATCTGAAGACAGGATAAAATGTAGTGTGTTGGAATTCTTCTAGAGGAAGCTGATTGTACAAAGTTTGTTACCATCTGGATTCAAAGAAATTAAGAGAATAATATAGAAAAATAATAAATAATAATAAGTGTTTTCAAAGATAAACTTAAGGATAAATCTGACTTATGATACTAAACCAAAATGTACATGATTGGGAAGCTATTCTTCATATTCTGCTTACATTTTGCTTAGAACAGTGTTAGAAGAAAGTTGGGGGGTTTTCATGATACAGATCAGGATTTTTTGATCTCGTATATATTGAAGTTTACACAGAACGTATAATGGTAAACTATAACAAAAAAACCCCCAGAAACAACAAAAAACCCAACACAACAGATAGTACATGTAAACCTTATCTAAAACTATCATGGTAAAGGATGTAATATGGAAAAATACGCTTTATACAGGTTCTCTTATTCCTGACTTGGTATTTTGCTTTCAGCAGACATAATCACTCAAATGAGATTTAGCTGTAACTCTGAATAAAATGCTAAATTTTCAAGAGATCATAAGCATTACTGAAAAGTTGAGGCTTGACAAAAGGCTGGGTATGAAGGATTTATATGAGGAATTTTATATACTGAGATTTTGTATGTGTGTGCATGTGTGTGTACATAAAATCATAGAATGGTTAGATTTGGAAAGGACCTCAGGATCATCTAGTTCCAACCTTCTTGCCATGGACGGGGACACCTCACCCTAGACCACATTATCCAAGGCTCTGTCCAACCTGGCCTTGAACACTGCTAGGGATGGTGCATTTACCACTTCTCTGTGCAACATGTTGCAGTGCCTCACCACCCTCACAGTGAAGAACTTCTCCTTATATCTAGCCTAAACTTCCCATGTTTAAGTTTGAAGCCATTACCCCTTGTCCTGTCGCTACACTCCCTGATGAAGAGTCTCTCTCTGGCAACCTAGAATCTCTCCCAAAACATTATAGAAACATTTAAGTTGCCTATCCAGAACAAGCCCTGAATGTGCAAATATTATCTGGAACACGGTTAGTTTCCAGAAAGCCAGAAATGTACCAGAACACTAACTGTAAGTCAGGACAGGAGGTAGCATCTTAGAATTCTTCTAGAGTAAGCTGATTGTATGAAGTTTGTTGCTGTCTGGCTACAAAGAATTACAACTTCTGTAGAGACTGATTCTGTAGAGATTCTCTCTTCAGAAAAATCTCTCACTTTACATGATTTATTCCTTCTATTGTGTTTTTGTCTTAGCCTGATTCTGCAGAGCATAGTGACAAAAAAAGTAAATCCAGACTTGCAGCAGGTTCAGATTTCCTACATTCTTTTCTCTGCTAAATTTATGCCATTTTTCATTTTTGTAGTTTACCCTTATGCTTTATGCCATAACTCATTCATAAAAATCCCTTCCAGTTAAACATCAAAGGGTACTTTAGGCTGAAGGATCTGTGTTTAATGGATTGTATATTTAGATCAAACTGCAGTTATTGGGAAGCTCATGATTCAAAATAACAGCATAATCTTCTGCTTTGGTTTGTGGACTGCTCACTTGTCTGTTTTGACAATGAGATGTCGATTCACAGCCTCAAGACAGACTGTGATGTTGTACCCTACTAAGGAGGAGTATTTGTTAGTTAGTTCTCCCAGCAGCAGAATGATATCAAATGGGTAGGACCTGAGACAAGGACTATGATATAGCATTAGGTAGATAATTCTGTGCAGGACTGGAAAAGTTTGAATTTAAGAGACATTTGCATTTCTGCAAGTCAAAACTGCAATTGCAATGGTTATGATGGAAAAACTAAGTGTGTTTTTAGAAAGCTTATTTTTATCCAAGTCATTTAGCAATTCACAACAATTTGGAGCAAGGCTGTTCTAATACCTGGGATTAGTATAAATAACTGATGCTGGAAGGGAATGAGGTCTCAGTTGATCAATGCTTTTATTTTATCTAGCTTAGTTTAGTATTTTGTAGTACCCCATTCAAAGTGCAAGTCAGATGTAATTTCTTTGGGTATATTCCTGCTCCTGCCAGCTGAGAAGAAAGAAGCAAGATCTTCTCTGTAGTAGCCAGAGTGGTAACTGACAAGAGTGTCCCTCAGTTGCTACGCTCCCACTTCTAAAAGGAGAGGCTTTTAAGAATCAGTCACAAGGGAAGAAATGAAAGAAAAGGAAGGCGGAATAAATGATCTATGGGGAAAAAGGCAAAAACAGAACGTGTGAAACATCTTCAGAAAGTCTCTGGCTCAGAATTATTTGGAGATGGGAGCTCAGGGGACAGCAAGTCATCTTTTCTAAGCTTCTGGGAAGCACACAGAGTTCTCAGAAGAAAATAAGTTACAAAGCTGGGAAATGTCAGTAACAATATATCGTTTTGTTTTCCCTCTCTCACTTCTACTTTCTCCCTGTTCCCAATGATTTAAAGTGAGCTGTGATTAGCCTTGTGACCCTCATGGGTGATTTCCCTGAAGAGAAAGTAAACTACAATATTTTAATGTAATGTTTGATATAAGTTTGAGTCAAGCCTCACCTTTTTATGGCTGGAAAAGAAGGAAACACGAGAGACTTATGATTTCACTTTAACAGTTGTGCTAATAGCCAGATTGGCTGGTGACAGAGTGTGTCTGAGACAGGCCTCAGCATTTTTCTAGTGTAAAGGAAGAAATCACAAGAGACATTCTTTTTCCCTGTCATAACCAGGTGTTTGTTACTTGATCTTGGAAGTGAATAGAATTGTGTATCCTCTTTTTTTTCCCCTTTTGCATGTACTGAATGTTTGATCTTTTTCCACTGAACTGTGTTAAGTTTTATTCTGATGTTCATTGAAAGGTAGAAGAGAGTAACAAGACTTTATCTGAATAGTAGCAATACTGGACAAGTTGTAGTTTTCTGCTGCACAAAAAATTAATTGCCAACAGTCCTCAATATACATGTGAATTATGAAGAATAAAGAGAAGTATTTAAAATGTAGGGCTTGAGATCCATGTTGTCTAGTATTTTGTCTCTGGGAGTGGACAGGAGTTAATTAAAGTAGTGTTTTTATGGAAAATTTAAATGTGTGATTCCCTGATCTGTTGGTAAGATAATTTTGGCAGAGGAAATACAGAGCATCTGTTAATAGGCAAGCAAAAAGAGCTTTATGGAGGAAACTAAAATAATATGTCTTTGTTTTTGTTTTTGTAAAGTAATTCATACCTAATTGCAAGCAGATTGTACACTTAAATACTGGGTAATATCTAAACTGGTGTAAATCTTACAGCTCCATTGCCATCATCAGGGCTATTCTGAGCAACATATGCTAATGGTGTGATTCATAGTGAGAAAGCCCTATTGCAATAGCAGAAATTCCAATTGAGAGCTAACTTTTCTTCACTTTTTTCTTCTTTTGAAGTCTATTTTAATGTCCTTTTCTCTCTCAATTCAAAAAGTTATGCTTCATTTTAATTTATAAAGCAAGCTAAACAGAAGCTTAATCTCAGCCTGTACCCTTTGTAGCCACATCAGAATAAATGTGAAAGGTTTCCACTTGTATTTAGTGGCATTTGGTATTCATTTCACCCAAGTATAAATGACAAAGACATATGAAAGAAGTACAAAGCCCTAGTAGAAAAAAAAAAGGAAAGTAGGGACTGTTTCTCTTAGTGATTCTTTCATGGCAGTAGATTCATTGCAAAAAATAGATGTCTTTTGTGAAAAAGAGGTGTTCAATGCTACGTCAGAATGCACTCTATATAGGACTGTTTACAACAGATGACCAAAAGAGGCATAAAACCTTATCAGCCTTGCATGTAAAATGTCAATGCTAATTGCATGTAAATTAGTACCTGCTTCCGTTCAAAGTATGCATCTGAAAGTCCAACTGGCTCCAAAATCCAGAACATCAAAGTTGTTCACACTATAACCTCAAGTGGTTTGGTACCACTTTAAGACTTTTAACTATATTTATGTTACATCTGACTTTAAAGACACTTTCTAGCAATGCCATATACAAAAACTCCACCACAGTATGAAATACAAATATTCATGTAGATGAGATACAAAGTTAACTTTTGATGTCTTGGTGTCTTAAGCAGATTATGGTTTTTGTCAAGGCTGAAAACGTCTAGTGAAACAAACTATTTATCTGCTGTTGGCTTTCAAACTATAATTTTTTATTGCTTTTTGCATTGTGTACTAAGCATATCAGATATGTCACCACATGCTAACACTAACAATTGGTTATTTCAAACCTGTTAAGATATGTATACTTTGGCAAATGAAGAGACAACATTGCTAGTAAAAGACTCAGCAAATATGGAAAACATTTTTCATAACTTCTGAAGAAAAGTTAATTAACAAACCATATGAGAGTAAATAGGAAAGAAAAAAGGTGCTGTGCTAGCATGAAGACAGCAGACTGAATAAAGGCAATCATATGTGCATTCCAAAGGAGAAATAAAAACAATTTTTTTTCCACTCAGAAAGCACCTCTGAGTCTGATACAGTAACTCTGGTAATAATGTCTTAGAGACTTATGATCAAATTCAAAACAATGTCAGGCCTTTTTATTGAAAAACATTATCTAGAGAAACTTTCTCAGTATGTCCCTGATGGTGGAAGTCCTCTTTCAACTGAATTCCCCCAGAACATTTAATTCAACTCTATACACATTATCAGAGCTGCCTGGCCTCAAAAGCTGGTTTCCTAGCATCCACTTAAATCTGCCTAGACTTAAAATGAAACCTCTAACTTAACGTCAGTCTTGCTACTTGAAAAGACATCATCAGTATATGTGACATTATGCCCTGCAACTGAAAGTTCAGAGAAGTAAGGATTCTTCTTGGCAAATTACAAATAGAGGAGAATATATATCATTGCATAGCTAATACTAATACATTACTAGCAGCTAATAAGCTGCTGTTAGAGGATCAGCATCCAAGAAGGGATATGATGCCCCAACCAGTTACAGCACTCTTAACAGAGCCAGGGCATCCATCATCAACAACTTTGCAGAGAATCATAGAATAGTTTGGATTGGAAGGGATCTTCAAAAGTCATCTAATAACTGTAATGAACAGGTACATCTTCAACTAGACCAGGTTGCTCAGTTGCTCAGAACCATTTCCAGCCTGGCCTTGAATGTCTCATGGGATGGCACATCTACTACGTCTCTGGGCAAACTGTGCAAGTATTTTACTATCCTCATTGTAAAAATTTTTTTCTCAAATAGTGTTCAGCTCAGGTACAAGAGTTCTTGAGTCTGGTTCCTGCTGGCAAGGTTGTGGGGGTTTGTTGTTGTTGGGTTTGTCCAGTGTGACGGTTGGTTGGTTGATTGGTTTTGATTAATACAAAATCTAATTAAAAAAAAAAAAAAAAAAAAAGCAGAGAACTGAGAGGTGGGAGATCTGAATATCCTTAGGTTGAAAGGTTGAAACAGGACCTAAACCCAAAGTTTTACTTATCTGGTTAGATATAAGGAAGAAGTTCTTTACTGTGAGGGTGGTGAGGCACTGCAACAGGTTGCACAAAGAAGTGGTGAATGCACCGTCCCTGGCAGTGCTCAAGGCCAGGTTGGACAGAGCCTTGGGTGATGTGGTCTAGGGTGAGGTGTCCCTGCCCAGGGCAAGGGGGTTGGAACTAGATGATCTTAAGATCCTTGCCAACTGTAATTATTCTATGATTCTATGGTTCTATAAATGTTTCTCCAAAGCTGCATTTTATGTGAAGGAGACAATAATAAGCATGTTTGATTGCTTTTAAGAATCCCTTAAATGACTATCCTCAGGAATAACTTGAACACTCAAACACAAATTCTCACATGTGGCTAGGAGCTAAACTACCTTTGATAAATTTCCACTAAGTCCTTAAATACTTTTGGTGGCTAAAGACTGAAGATCCCAAGTCCTATTAAAAGCTAGTAAATATATATCCATTAGTTCAGTAGAAGGAATTGCTGTTCCCCAACAGAGACACCCGAGCCTTCAGTGTGCTCTGTCCATACAAGTGACATATATATTTCAGCACAAAGATTCACCTGGAAACACAGACAGCATTTGCAGTATTATATTACAGCAATTACTGAAAAGACTTGGTGAGTCATATGGTACTCATTTATGGTCCTGTTACCTACATGGATATGGAAAGGAGCTCATACAAAACTCATAACTAAACCTAAAGAAACTCCATAAAGCATATGTTTTACCTGATTCCATTATGAGTAATCAGAGTAGTGCCTAGCAACCGTAATTGAAATCAGGGCTTGTTTGTATGAAGCAATATGCAAGCATATAATAAGAGATGGTCCTGACCTTGAAAGTGATAGAAGGCATTATGTATCAACATTCTTGTTATATATTGCAATGTCCTGCACAAAGTTCTCAAGGACCTTGAAATTTCAAGAAAGATAGAAGAATTATACCATTTTTAAAACTATTCTATTCTATGCCAGGCTGGGGCATAATTAACATCTTAGCTGGGGCATAATGAACATCGGTTCTATCCCATGATATTATCAGTTAAATGCAAAGTTTAATGTTAGTATTCTTTGGCAAACTCACACAAGGTAAAAATGTGTTCATTTGCAGCTATGTCTATGAAATACACAAGTCAGATCTCCTTTTAGAGTCTGAAATTGTCTTGGAGGAAGTGCACTAAAAAGTTGTTTTGGCTACAGTGATCAGCAACTCATTTGATATAATCTGTAGTATCTTTGTGCAAATGCTTGCAGCGAGTATAACATTACAAATCTTCAGGAGCTATTAGGGGAACTTCAAATTTACTTCCTAGAAGCGTTACTACAAGAGAAACTCATCTAATGTTGAAGCAAAAAACCCCAGTCAGATTAACTTTTTAAGTTCAAAACCACATAGAATACTTTGCAGTTCCAGATCAGCTCTGAAATTGTATCACAAAGTCCCCCAAAACTTTAATATAGAGAAGATTTCTCTTGGTGTGATTTGCAAGGGAAATGAAAATTCCAAGGCTTTTTTTTTAACTCTCTTCTTGACACCAAATTCAACCATGTGTATTAGAAGAAAATAAACATTTGCTACTGCAGGATCAAAGACAAGACAGAAAATACATAAATGTTTGAATTACAGATTGAGAGTGTGAGTGAAACAAGCTTTGAAAAAGTGGAGCAGATACTCACTTTAGCAACTGCTGTGAATGTTGCTTGGTAAATGTCTCAACAACAGGCATGGGTCTAGTTGGGAAGACATGTCAAAAGGACAGAGCAGAACCTATTCCTGTCCACAGCAATTGCTGCAAAAGGAGGTATCACGTCAAATGTCTGTAGCGCTCTAGCCACCTACTGTGCCCCTAGGTACAGTAGTGTGCTCAAGCAACAACCCAGCACAGTGCAGGGGGAGTGAGAGGAGATTTTATTAGGCCAGCAAGGCACTTCTCATCCAGCCCACATGCAAAGAGTGCAAAAGGCAGAGTATAAGCTACTGGTAAACTGGGAATGGAAGAAAATTACGTCTGTGTGTGCAATTCACATCCCTGTAAGCTTTTGCTAAGCTGTAGGATGGGGAAACCTTGTGCTGTACAGCTAGCATTCAAAGTTTATAGCTTGTGCATGTAAAGAGCAAGGACTAAGGCACAGCAAGAGTTGCAGCAAGATTACAAATACAAACCCCTCACCACCATTTCTCTTCACTCCTCTGAAGTATATGTGCAGCAGTTCATTTTCACCCATTCCAGTGTTGAAATATCATATACTGCAGTATCAGGAATAGGGCAGGAAACCTGCATGCTACATAATTGTGAAGAATCTGATTGTCTTGTGTCTCTTTGTTTCTCCCATCATCTTGGTACCTCTTGAATCTTGGAGGCTTGTAGGAAGGCCTGGGGTTAAGGAAACACAGATGCCACTATGTCTCCTGGATTCTGAACTGCAGCTTTCACAGCAGAACATTGCTCAGAGGGGAATAATTCATCCTGATGAAGTGGATTTTTCAGTTTAGGTTGAGCACTAGTTGACTGCTCCCTGATTTGAAATTTTAAACTAACTGATTGGAGACTATCTTCACTTTGCTATAGTAACACCTGGAAGGGTAATTTGAGAAGATAGAAGTGTATCAGAATTGTGTAATTCTGTCTCATTTTTACTCAATTTATGTAATTGCTGATCTAAGTCTTGAGAATGTCAGTATTTAAAAATGTAAATATTTAAAAGTGCTGAGTGGTACATAAAATAGGTTTTAAGGCCCAATTACAGATAAGACATTTACCTTAGTTAAGAATAAAAATTTAAACATATGATTAATCTTAAATTAAATTTTGCTGAATATGGTTAGCTTGTTCTCTAGGTATCTAATTGACTTGACTGAGGATTCAGGTGATTAATTTCTTCGGATGCTGCAGCGTAACTTCTGCTGGCAGCAGTACTGCCAGATCAGTGCTCTGCTTCTGCTGAAGGCGGGAGGCAAGATCAATATCACATGTAGTAATGCAGCACATTTCAAGACGTGTGGCAGAAACACAACCTAGGAATGCTCTGGATAGGAATGCCAGGGAGCATCAAATGCAGACAGAACATCGATCTTGTCCCATTGAAGACAAGATCACTTGGCAAGCCACTTCCCAGAGTAATAGCATGGTATCCAACTTGGCAGAACAAATAAAGAGTAAAGTAAGCTTGGAGTCAAGAAATTCACAGGACATTGTAGTCCAGCAGGTTTGTAAGAAATTATTTCTGTTCAAGGTATCTCAAAGGAAAGGCAATCTCCTGTGGAATTTCTTGACTTGGAAGCCAACTGTGAGGTGGCTACTGATTGTATTGGGCTCTGTCTGAGAACCTAGGCTATTATTTGATCAAAATAAACAAAAAGCTGCTTAGAAGCTTATACATCTTAACTGCAGTAGTTAAAAGACCTAAAATGATAGGAGAACAATAAACAAGAAAATAATTGCAATGTTTCCAAATCAAGTCCTCTGAAGTATCGCATTTTTTGTCTTGAAACGTCAGCTTTTTCTACATATACTGATATACTGAGTAGAAGGAAGAACTTCAGCACAGAAATGTAGACAAAAAGTCAGTTGGTGCTAGCATATAAACCATGACAGAATCTGTAGGCAACAATGACAACTCCAAGAATCTGTAAAGTTAAATTTTTATTTAAGATTTTAAGTTGAGGCAGGGGGAAAAACAAAAAATATGACAAAGTCCAAAAGTCCAATCAAACTATAATACTATAATAATATCATTAAGCCAAACTGTTAGGGTAAGTGGTTCAACTTCACAGAAACTCTTTTTTTCCCTTCTGTAAGATCAATATGTTGCTTGCACTTACTACTTTTCCAGACCCATTTGGATTACTGGTATTCTTTGTTAAGCCTTATTTGTATTGTATTTTCTCATAAAGCTTAAGTAAAAGTGAGAAATGAAGACTGCAGACAAATCTATAAATTGTTCTCCACTGCTGATGTCCTTGGAACTGTGACCTTAATAGTGGCCAGCTACAAAAGTTATAATTGCTCTTTTTATTAGCTCTGCTATTCTCATTTTGCACCTATGGCACTGCCAGGCCTTCCAGGTTGTCAGGAAATTGAAGAAGCAATTCACATTGGAGCCAATTAGAGCTTTTTGACACGTGTTTCTACAATACAAGAACTTCTTAATCTGGGATTTGGGTTATTTTTCAGTCAAAGACATACTGAAAAAAAAATTGAATCTTTGTAGAACAGACAGGAATATTTAGTGACAAGAATAGGAATGAAATCAATAGGTCACTTAGAAGTGGTGTGATAAAAAAAAAAAGAAAAAAGAAAAAAAGCACATAGAAGGTGATAATAAAATTTTGAATACAATTGCAGCATGTTAGCAGAGGGAGTTCTTAGCATCAATGCCCAGTCCCTCAGCCGCACAGTAACTGTGAAGCTTATTGAAGATCTCTATGAATTTATTCCTTCATCTACGTGTTGTGTAATCTTGGTTTATTTGCCATAAGTTCCAAGACAAATGTTGTGAATAACAGTGGCAGTTTAAAAGCCCACCTGGTGAAAAGATAAAAAAGATGTGCTATGTCCAGTGTTAGTGTATACTAACCTATTCAGAGAAGGTACTTATTGTTAAATGTACTCTGTGCTTATGTACTCATTCCTTATTTTGGTTATGGCCAACTTTTTCTCAGACACTCTCTAGCACACTTATACTTCATATTTACTCAGAACAGAGCAGCAGGTATCACTGAAAAGATGCATAAATAACTCTACTGTAACCTCGTATGAATCAGTGCATAAATTTGATTCTCATTTATTAAATGAGTTTCCATAAAGACCTTTAATAAAGGCCTGATAAATGACTTTTGGACACTCAAGTAGGCATATCAACAGAGTTTTCCTTATCAAATGTTGACCTCCTTGAAGAATGACAATATATTTTTGAAGTAGAACTGTCACAAGTGTATGAGAAAGTCTGTGTTTGTGATTGTCAAAGAAATTATATTTTTGTGTCTATTCTAATTTTACTACAAAACTTCATATTTTTCAGAGGTTTATTTGAATTGGAACTTGCTAAACTTCTTCATAACCTCTTTTTTATTATTATTTAATAACATTTATGTTTAGTAATGATCCAGTAAAAATTTGCATCCAGTTTTCAATTTCAATGTAGAAGGATATATTTCAGGATGAATTTCCATGGTTTTCTTTCCCTGTATTTAACTTCCATGATAATAGCCTCATCTCAGTATGTTTTAGTAAAGAACTCTATGAGTAGTGTAACTTCAATTTCTATTATGTTTTTTTCAACAATAAAAAATAAATTTTGAACCTGAACAAAATATTTTTTTCAACATAAAAGTAACATCAGAACATCAGTTGAAACACTTGTCATCATTATTTCTGTTGATGAAGTTGAGGATTATAATTCTTATTGAGACACACCAATTTAACAATATGCAGCTAAAGCCTAAAGTGTGCAAAAGAAGCATGTGCCAAAATTCAGCCTAAGGTTTGCAACGGAATGTGCGATATACAATAAACTCTTAGTTGCTACTGGTTCTTTTTATCTTGAACATGTTTTGGGTTCACTTTGGTTTGATTAATTGTTTTTTTTTTTCCTCAGAAAATTTACTTTTTTGAACTGATTTTGAAATAATATATAATGACAATTTCATAGCACATTTGGAAGCTGCTTTTGATTTTTAAGGTCATTGGTATAGGGATGTTCCATATTTTCCAATATTAGGTAGTGCTATTAATAATGTGAGTATTGCGATATTTTATATTTTAGTATAGTGTTCCTTTAACATATAGGAGGAAGATATAGTTTTCATTTTCTGTCATTCATCTTTAAAAAAATTACCTGCATTTGTCCATTTTTGAATGTTATTTCTGTATCTTAGGTTTTTTCATCAAAGCATCCTGAAGAGATAAAACTATCAGATTCTTTACGAACACCAAATTTTTATATCATACAATTCCATTAAAAAAATACATCTAACAAAACCACATTTGATGCAACACCCAGCTTCCTTTTTATGAAAATAAGATCTGACACTGTTGTGCATTTTTTAGAAAGATGAAAGCATAAATCTTACCAGCCCTATAGTGCACTATGAATACAACAACAATTCATTTACCAAGGTGTATTTTCTCATGATTAGAACAGACTTAAATATTTATGAATTCATTAATCCAAATGTTCTTTTCAAATAACTTTCAACCCATGGGTTGTTTGAAAATTTTTCACTACAATAATTAGTGTCAATATTTTATATTTTCAGTTCTGCCTGAAGCATATTCTTGAATGTTAGTGAAGCGAGATGTCTTCAGTGAGGATGGCCTTGAAGACTTTTTGTGACAGTGTCAGTGACACACTGATCAGTGTCTGATTATGTGAATTCTGAAATCATAAAGTGACTCCCAGGTTCTCAACAGTATGGAATAGTGTGCATTCAGATTATCCTAACCTGGAGGAGAAAAACAGGGCTGATAATTTCAGAATCTCATTTGGCTTTATTTTTGTGATTCTAAGGAGCTACCTACGCAGTGTGCCTAAATACACATTCACACAAATATCACTGATATTGTGGGTTTTTTTTGACAAACATTCTTACAGAAGAAAAAATAGAGAGAAAATGTTGAATATTTTTTCCAACCTCAGAAAATGTGAATAATGTTGTGCATATTTCAGATGTGTTCATATTTTAAATTAACTTTTTTAAAATAAAGATATTATTTTCTTTCTGTTTCTTCACTTCTGAAATTTATTTTTTTAATACTTTGACACTTTCTGCCTGCCATCTCTTCAGCTGTGATTTTATTCTGTTTTGACAAATGTAACAGCATAGATATTTTCTTTAGACTTACCCAGAAGAGTTTTTCGGAACATCAAGGTCTGAAAACCATGTGTCATACAACACTTCATTTGAACATTATTAAACATTAACTTCAATTTAATTAAAATTTACTGTTGAGTTTATGTTGGTGTCTAACGTAACACATATTCTTGAATATGTTCAACTAACAGGAAAACTTGTTCGTCACATGCAATTCCAAAATTATGTGTTTTAATGAAAGTATGTGCCTTGTTCCTTTCACCTATTAAAACATCATATTTGAATGTGCAATGAATATGTTCTTAGAAAATTCAGTGTTGTGAAGAAGCAGAAGAATCATGCTTAAAATCCAGGGCTACTCTATACCAGCAAGAAATCATCCCCTGACTTTGATGGAGTGGGTCATATAATTGATGGAGCAATTTGAAAATTTGTAATATGTGCTTTTTGCAGATGTCTATTTGTATTAAGTAAGTCCTAAGAAGAATTTAATGGATTTTTATTTTTGTTTTCTTTCAGACAAGAGCCCTAATATAAGGTAGCTTCATGAGCACCATCACTTGGAATAGAAACAATATTATTGATAGCTGCTGTAGGTGCTACACAAACTAACCTATTGCAAATCTGGAAGAGTCCTGTGATCGTTTCAAAGAAAAAGAAAAGACCACTTTTTTCTCCTGAGAATAATCAAATACTGAGAAATTTAATTCGATTTATATATAAGGTATTTCTTTAAAATATGGTGTTGAACTGCTGCATATTCTTCAGGAAGAAAAACTGCCTTGAAATAAAGTGAAACTGAATGACATATACCATGTCAAGGAGTTAAAAGCAGAAAATAATAAGGCACTGTATTGTAAATAAAGATAGCAAGTAAGATGCCATTTTAAAAAAACAGTGTATCAAACCAGTATGCCATCATATATAGTGACCACCGTATCATATTTTTCTAATTTTATTGCATCTTCTAATTTGCCCATCTAAAGTGCAGATTTATTTTTATGTACTTTTGTTTCAAGTGCTGTAAACTTCAGAACACAGTAATTGTCATTATCTAGATACTTTTAGTTACAAAATTTAATTTACTTCTAATGGCAACAGCTTCTGAAAATATTGTAATATTAGTTGTGCTAGAATAGAGATTCATATTCCTTTTACTGATTCTCTTTTTCACAGGTTGTCTTACAATGATAAGACTAAAGATATTATTCTTGTACTTAATGATTATTACACAAAATTTCTAGGTCTAGCTGAAATTTCTGACGTTGATTATCAGAAACTTAGCTATCTGATTTTACCAGTCACTTCTGGGAAGGAAAGAAACTTGGCTAAGGTGCAGAATTTACTGTCTCTGAGAGCGTAATTTGAAAAAACAGTGAGACTTCTGGTGCTGCCTGAAGACAGTCTTCTGTGTTTATCACCAGTGTCGTGGTTTAAGCCCAGCCGGCAACTTGGAACCATGCAGCCCCAGTGTTGATGTTGTGTCAGCATTTTCACAGTTAGCTCAATTACCAGCTATTTATAACTATGTGGCAAAAATTCTCAGAAGATTAAGAACTCAATAAAAAAGCTTCGGGGTAGAGTTAACTATAACAAGTGCCAAAGAAATGATGTATCATCTTAAGATGTTTTGAGGGAATGCACAGTGTGTCATTTGCAGTTACAGCCATTTTCTGATGTAGTTTTGTGCCTGGAATGTTATGGAAGTAGTTTTGAAGTTTCTGGGTTTTTATAAGTTAAAAACTGTAGTTCAAAGATTTTTATATATTTTGGTGGGCTATTTAGATGTTCTGTTTATACATACAGCCTTCACTGTGAGTGACCTAATTGAATCTAGCTGAACTCACAGAAATTTAGACAACTTTTGAAAGGATTTTTCTAATTTTTTTCCCTAAAACCTAGGGAAAGGAGAGATTCAATTTTCTCAAGAGAAGGTTTTTGATCAACAGAAATTATGTGATCCAGAGGAAGGTTTCCACAGCAGTGGTACTGGAGCATTTTCCCTGTGAGGAGAGTCTGGGTGAGGTGGGCTGGGTGTTTCTGGCTGTGACAGCCAGCCCTTCAAGGGCCAGTACACAGGTAATATGGAGGGGGAACTTTTCCCAGATACACTGATCTGTAGGTCCTGGTCCCTAAACCTCAGGGACACATCCGTGAAAATAACAGCAACATTGCTTCTGATTTCAATGGACTTTGCATCAAGCTTAGGATGCAGGTAAAAACATTCCCATTGTGGGACAGCAGTCCTGTTAACTTCTTTCTTGTTCTAACTGTGATGTTTGAATCACCTTTAGACAAAACAATGACACCTCACAATGACATTTTCCAAATATTTCTGATGTGACACTGCTATCAAGTTATTATGGTAAACCACTTCCCTTAAGAAATCTGTCCTGGCTGGACTCTGACTTATACTCTTTTTCAGGGACAGCATTTTAAGTGAACTTGGACTCTGACCAAAGTTGTGGTCTTCAGATTCTTCTGTAGAAGTAGGTCTTTTGCTACCTAGGCATTTTAATATGTCCCTGCATGTGAAATCTAATGAGGTAACTATAACCACTAATGCCTGCATCTCTCCAGCCTTCAAAGAAGGAAGAAAGCTCCCTTACAGTTTTGCATAGCCAGCATTACAAAGAAACTATTGCTTATTTTATCTTTTTAGGAAGAGGGCTGAAGCTCTCATGGGCAATGCAGTTGCAATTGCTCACTTTAGAAGAGAACACCAAGAAATATTTCTGCCACTGCTGTCCTTCCAGCAGGAAGACATAATTGCCGAATCATCAGAGTGATACAAATGCCTTTGTGTGTGATTTTCCTACTTGTGATCAAAACAGCAAATAAAAATTTGTAAGAGCTTTAGACTCTCTGTTCACAGCACTGCTTCAAGCACTGCCGGTGAGAGCTTCAGATGACTGTGAAAGTTGAAAACTATCTCTAAATGTCCCAGACTGAGAACAATTGGAATAAAAATAGGCCTCAAAGAAAAGGTTGCTTTAGACTATCAGAAACACAGAGTAGAATGGTATTGTAAAGGCCAGTTTGTCGTGGTTTAAGCCCAGCCGGCAACTTGGACCCACGCAGCCGCTCGCTCACTCCCCCCCTTCTGCCTTCCTCCCCCCACTCCCGGAGGGATGGGGAGGAGAATCGAAGGAATGTACCTCCCACGGGTTGAGATAACAGCCCTCCAGTAACTAAGGTATCATACAAACCACTACTGCTACCAACAATAATGATAAGAGGAATAACAAGGGAAAAGGACACAACCGCTCACCACCCGCCGACCGATACCCAGCCCGACCCGAGCAGCGATCTGGGCCTCCCAGGTAACTCCCCCCCCGTTTATATACTGGGCAGGAAGTACTGTGGTATGGAATACCCCTCTGGTCAGTTTGGGTCAGGTGTCCTGCCTCTGCTTCCTCCTGGCTTCCCCTCCTCTCTGGCAGAGCATGAGACTGAGAAAGTCCTTGGTCAGAGTAAACATTACTTAGCAACAACTAAAACCATCGGTGTTATCAGCGTTGTTCCCAGACTGAAAGTCAAAACCACAGCACTGCACCAGCTACTAAGAAGGAGAAAAAATGACTGCTGTAGCTGAACCCAGGACACAGTTTTTCATAGCAACTGAAGACCAAGATGATTTACATCTTTGTGATCAGTTCTGATTCTGTGAAAGTTTGTTTTTTCCTTCTCAGAAAATTTCTGCAGAAGAATAAGCATATTTGACAATCATAGTTTTTAATCACTGGGCTTGCATCTGATGTTTTGGGACACATAAGGTGGCATTTATCTCATCTAAAGCTAGGTATAAATTTGAATGAGTCCTTGAAGAAACCTTCAGCAGAGTAAAGGTCTCAGGATACAATTCAACTGACCTCTGTTTTCTTGAAGCTTTGAGGGGTGTTTTTAGTTATTTTAGGGGTCATGGTCTCGAGGAATCATGTCCTGAAATTTTTTTGTTTGCTCTCCATCCATTGTGAAGAAGTCCTGAAAGGACTAGCTCAGGTGATTCAATGAGTATCATCAGCACTGATCTTTCAAGGGAAAACAATATATTCACATAACTTTCCATAGGGATGTTTGTCAGACACCGTTTATTTTTGCCTGAAATTCTGAAGTATAGAGTCCTGCCTTTCTGTGATGGGCTTGTTATTGTCTCAGAGCCCTATAGGATGCCCCAGAGTACTGCAGAATGGCACAGAAAAGATGGTACTGATAGAGAGTTACATATAGCTGCCATTTGGAGTTTGAAATACAGAGTAGGTTTTACACCATGTGCCAGAGTGCTTCATGCCATTCCCACAAAATGTACAAACAAAATCTTGCTGTCTCATTTTTGTGTCTGACAGCTACATTTAAATATCTTAAATACTGCTCACCTATTTCAATATTAAAATTTTCAAATATCTATTCCAAGTCTGTGAAAATGTGCAGAGCATATCCTGCAACATGCTGTGGATCACCTACTGTAAATATGAATTTGTATTTTTCTATATGGATGGAACTATAAGTGTATTCCATTCCACTTTTTTTAAAGATTAAAAAAAAACAAAAAAAAAAAAAAGCTTTTAATAAGTGAAATTTGCACACTGCTTCCAACCAAAATATGGTTTGTTTGTCCTTTTAAGAAACCACTGAATAAGCACATTTTGCCTTTTGCTCTACTGATTAAATTATTTTTTTCATGGTCTTTTTAGCTCATGCCCAGATTGCATCAGCATCAGAACATAGCTTTAATGAAATACAGTATTGTGAAAGTGCTCTACATAGCTGTCTGTAATACATTTCCTAAATAAATACAAATTAAAATCATAAGAGTAGTCTGTGCATCAAAAGCCTTCTTTCTCAGTTCTTGGCATCTGTGGGACTTGGCCAGTATTCTGTTTTGCCAGTCAAACCAAGTAAGAGCTGGTATAATGATCCTACTCAGTCTGACCAACATCTTTTGTGTATCTTTGGAGGTTTTTCTCATTGCTTATGAGTTGCAGTTGAAGAGGAAGAATGTTACTCTTTGCACCCCTCAGACACTGTGCAACAGAGTGCTTGGATGAATAGTTCCCTTTAATAAAAAAGATCAGTGCCATTTTTCTTTTCATATTCATATGTCCCACATGAAAGCTAGAGCTCACACTGTAGCTTAATGCTGTTTCAGAGCGTAAGAACACTGACCAAAGGATTTACCCTACTTATTCTTCCTCACAAACACAACTTGTTAATGGGAAAGTTAAAGCTATCGTGTGTCCTGTCATCACCTAAAACCTTAATTTACATTACAGGAATTAAATAAGTAGCTGGATAGCAGAATGTAGCCTGTAGGTTTTAAACATCTAAGTTAAAGCTTTTCAACAGTTTTCTATAGAAATATATTAATCACTAAGTGATAACCATTTTATCTAAGTTGCTCCCTGAAATGCAACATAATTTATAAACCTAAATCCTAATGATTTTAAAGTATACACACTCTCTCTCTTTGTGTGTGTGTGTTTTTCAGCTATGTACATGGCTGATGGACTCAGTTCCATATATCTTTCTGAGACAGGGTGAACTCCTGCTGATCTTGTTGCAATATCCTGATGGGCCAAACTTTCTTCTTGCGGATTCTGGTAAATCTGAGTTTTCATTCCCTGACACTGGCATTGTTTAGCAACACAGCAGGATTTCATGGAGAAGTTTCCATGAAGCATGAATATTGAGGAAGGAGGCCAATAAATTTCAATAAAGGAGGAGGATAGAAATGGAGATAACACCTAAGTGGAGCAAGGGGTAAAGAAAGAAATAATGCCTTTCTGGAACTATTTCTTCTGAATCTGGCTTAAACAGAGAAACATGAGGATAACTTTTATCAGCTCTGCACATTATGATTGGATTTGCATTTAAATTCTGTTTAATTTAAACTCTGTTTAAGCATGGACTTAGAGTCTATGATCCTTATGGGTCTTTTTCAACTTGAGGTGGTCTGTGATTCTATGGTAGGGGCTTTTGGGTAAAATGCAGAAGCAGAAACTGTAACTATAGGTATGTTAATAGATGTTGCAGTATAATCAAACGGAGTATTCTCTTGTCTTTCAGAAGAAGTTGTCCTGAGCAAACTGTCTCACTTGTTGTAACCTAGATTCAAATAGTGGGAAAATAAAAGTGTAAACCAAACATGAATAACTGGCACTAGGTCAAAAAATGCTCAGAGCAGCATCAGAGTGTGCCTAAAGTCTTTTGTAAATTCAAGAGGGACTAACCAAGGTCTAAGCAGTTTTCAATGCTCAAACCTATGTTCTGACCTCTCAAAGTCCAAAGTTTAGTTACCTATGCCCAGGCATAACTGCAAGTCTGTATAGTCCAGCAGCTATGCTGTTAGGGGAAGGGGAGGCAAAACCAGAATAGTATGAGATATTTGAGATGCAGAAAGACCTGGCATTAGAAATGGCAGTTGGACTGTGGATTGTACAAGGAGAATCAAGACTTGAGCAGGGTGGGAATTGGTATAACTAATTTTTAAGTTGGGCTATAGAAGAAATAAGCTCAGAACATGAATGGGGAATTAAATGAAGGAGTCTGTTTTTTAAATTACTAAAACCAAATGGAGTATGATACTCTTATGAAGAGCTGATGAGGATGGGCACTGTCAAATAAAACAGACAACTTTTACATAAAAAACTTCTTAAAAATAGAATGTCGATATACTGTTAAGTAAGAAAGTGTCTTGTAAAAGTGAAGACTGCTCCAAGTGGGTTGGACCTTACAGTTCCTATGGGATTGACTCAGGAACATAGTTAAACTGGACGAGTAGATAAATCTAGCCTGGTGGAATAAAGGCATGCAACTTTGTACATGACACAGTGCTCGAGCAAGTGACCTGGAGTCAAATGTATCTTTGCATTGGAAGGTTGGGAGTTCAATCCCCAGCTGGCATTAAGGCTCAGCCTTGTCCCGTGACATGAATTTAACTGAAATCTGCTCTGCCTTCAAGGAGCTGAGAAAGCCTGTCAGTTTGAGTAAATAATGGAAGATCAAAGCTAGCTACCTTTCTGTGCTAAGGTTGCAGAGGAAGGCTGATCATCATTTAGCATTGTCTGACTTCTAGGCTTGATTTTCATACACAATCTGATATCACTTTGGATAAAAGAACATTTTAATTCCCTCCACTTAATAGCAAAAGTGAACTGTAAAATACAATGTATTTCACAGGTATTTTACAGAATTTAAATCTATTCATACCTTTGTTTGATACATAAATCAGTAACTGGAAAAAAATCCTCCCTCCTCTTTTCTGGGATACTGTATACTGTTGTTGCAGAAAATGTAGTATTTCTGTAATTTAAAGCTGGTTCCTGAGTACATTTTGTTTCGTTATCATTGTACAGTAGAAATGCTTCTTCCAACTTCTGTTTGAATCTTTGAAGCTAGAGAAGGGCTTTGGATTTTTGATTCATTAATAAAATACAGTTTCAGTGGGTGAAGAGTCAGGAAAATACTTTAAAATTTTGTAATTTCCAAGAGAGATTAGAAGACTTTTCTATGCAATATTCACACTCAAAACACCGGTAACAAATCTGGAGCAAGTCACAGAATATTCTTTCTTATTTTTTTTTATCTCCTCTCTTTTCCCACACCAACATTCAAGCTCAGCAGTGCATCTGAGAATTCACATCTTATTTAGACGGATTCTGTGATTTCTTTTTTGTTATTTCAAGAGGACTTCTGGTTGAGGCACTCACGGGCACCTATCCTGTTTACTGAATGCAAGACAGCATCTTGTCAACATACCATGTTAAAATAGTGCAGATCCTTTGGTCTTGTGCAGTGCAACTTCAGAATGCAGTGGTTGATGCAATACATTTAGGATAGTCCTGAGTCCTAATCCTAGCTACCAGGACAGTTCAAATACTTTGAAATTAAAAGTACAACTGGTCTGTAAGTTGGATAGCTAAGTGCATGCTTCTATACATGCTTCAACCTTCTTTTCCATACACCCAATGAATCTTTCAGTTGTTTCTGTGCAATATTACAGTCTTGAGAACTTTCTTGAGATGCCTTCCCTCTAGCATTAGAAAAGCCTAAAAGCTTGAATCAACATAAGCAGGGAATTTAGTGCATCCCAGCAGTTTCCTATGAGTGGTAGGAAGAACCTTTATCTGCAACACCAACTCTTACTCTAGCTGCATTTTTGAAATATGGGCCCTGACCAGTTTAAATTCTACTGAGTAAAGATACCTTGCTGAAGTGATTTTCAGGATATGTACACCAAGGCAATGAAGGTGCTTCCCAGCTGGCCTGCAGTAGGGGTAGAGTTGGAGGGAGCCTTGTCCTTCCTCAGGGACCAGCATGCACCACACTTAACAGCAGGTTTCATTTTGAGTACTCTAAGCAGCATAAGATGTTTGCTTAATCAGTGTTGATACATGTAGAGATGTTAGCAATTATTTGGTATTTCTTCTACTAACTTGAAAACAGAATATTCTTTTTTTTTTTTTTTTCCAACCCAGTGCCCCTTGTTTTAAAAACTTTTCACTTTCCCAGCCAAGGCTCCTTCCAGGCTAGCTGAATCTCATATCTTCACTTCATCACCTAGCTTATGACTCCACAGAGAGAACTTCTTGGCTGACACATTTTGAATGGTTTTATGTGCAACAGCACATTCATGTGCAATATTGCTCAAAATCTCAACAATGTTTAATGAACGCTGTTAAATGAACTGGCCTATGTACACCCTGCTAGGTTTTTGGAGATAGGGAAAGCGAATAAGTGAAATAATATGGAAAATTAAATCTCCCAAGTACAGATAATGGAAGCCAGCTCCAATATATTCAATAACAAAATACTTGGTTTTAAAACTGTATCTGCCCAGCCAAAATCCCTGCTTAGGAGCATGCCTGTAGCACTTCAAGGTTTGTGATCTGGAGTTAGGTCTGAACTCTGTGGTAGAAAAATAACCAACACAAAAACTCAGAAGAAAAGGAGTATTTATTTCATTTTAATTATTTTCACATTTTAAAGCTGTCAGGTAATTGAAAAATGTGTCTTACTATTTCAGTCTAAAAAGACAAGAAAATGCACACTCCAAACAAGGTGGAAGATTCTGCGCTGCAAAGTGTATATGCACCCTGGAATATTTTAAAAATACTATCCTTAATGTAATATATTGAATAATAGAACACATTTTATAAATTATTACTGCATTTTCTACTTCTAAAAGATAGTTGAGTAATCTTGAATGGAAAAGTCATCATTCGTAGGTGTTGCTTGTTCTGGCTTACTAGGATAAAACACAATAAACAAGTATGTTTTAAAAACTTACCTTAATTTCCCGTTCTTTTCTCAAAAAAAACCCCAACCCTACTCCTATAGCTTAATGAGAATAAAATTAGATCCATTCTGCAAAAATCATATACACATGCTTAATGTTCTGCACATGACTAGTTTCAATGAAGTTAATGGATTTTAGTTGTTATTGGAGGTAAGCAAGAATTCATTATATGAGGTTTCCGCTATTTAGGTGAAATAAAATTTAAACTACACAGTCTATAGGCTTACTATAAAACAGCTATTTTATTGTAATGCTATGGTTGAACAATTAAATTAAAACCAAAACCCAGAATCCACAGGAAATAAAATTTGAGGAATCAGATCTTCAGCTAGTGTAAACTCATACACGTTAAAGGAAACCAAAGTCGCAGTGTTTGAACCATATGACTCTTTAGTGAAACGTTTCTATAGCAAAATAAACTAGCCTTTCCAGTCTCTTGAATATCTTTCAATTAGTACATAGTAGTATGACTGTGATACCCCATTACTTATGTCTATTTTTTACATCCAGGTGATAATCAGCACAATTACTTGATCTACAGCCCATGCATGCCTTGAGCATTTTTCTTGCATGATATTTATGAATCTTCTCCAAAAAGATTATCCTAATGTGCAAAAATTTAAATGACTTCAAATACCTACAGTCATTTTGAAGAGACTATGAAATGTGCTATCTTTCTTCACGTTAGAAGTTTCTCAATTTCTCAACAGAATAAATCTTACCTTAAAGCTTCAGAGATTTTGAATTAATGGACAGTGGCAAACATAGCCTTGAAAGCTTCTGTATTACCTAGAAAGCTATACTTTCATGAATAATTTTCCTTCAGACTCATCAATGAACTCTGCCTATATCTGTCCCACCAGTTCTACGTGCTTGAGGGTTGCCTGTTATGAGATGTTTAGTGGATCCATGTCCCTATCCAATTTTGTAAAAATCTTTATTTTTATATGAAACAGCATGCCAATAAGTTTGATAATATATAAATCATTCTTAGTAATGATACAGATTAATAATGATTCTGGGTTTAAAAAAAAACAAACAACAAAACAAACCCAAAACATTAGGCATTTTACTGAAAAAAGGTACTTGCCTTGGTTTTTTTTGGGATAAAAATTTTAGGATAAAATACCAACACAATTTTTGAAATATTGATGGCTTCCAACATTATAAACTCAGGAGAAAGTTCAGGGCATGGAATCATGCTATAGAGAAGGGATTATCAGAAGTAGTTTTCTTTGAAGTATATCGTGTGGCTATCACCTGTGGAAGTGAGATATATGGTATGGGTATATATGTGTGTGAGCACACACAGATATGTGCAGGCTCCAAACCTCAGCTGAATATTGTTATTGTTGGTTATGGAGAATGTCTGTGAATTAAACACTTAGAATAACCATTCTTTCTGAGGTTGACCACAGCATAAAATGGGAAGATTTTCAGAGTGTTAACTCTCCTTTAGAGAAAAGCTGCAGCAACACAGAAGTAAAATGGTTTATACAGAATGTGTGTATATAGTCAGCCTGTACATTGCCTAAAATTAGGGAGTTTTGATGGTTCTTTACTCAGTTATTGATGAGAAACTGAAATAAGCTCTACCAAAGGCATGACAGAAAACATGAAATAGTCCTTGTATGGCACTAAGAATACTCCGTTGTTATGTGTCTGTGGGGAGAGAGGGATGCAAATAGAAAAGTTAATGGGAATGGGAAAGAGAAAAAGGTTAGCAAAAGGGAAGGAGAAGGGCAAGGGGAAGAGGAAAAGGAAGGGGTGTATTTTGGCTTTAGTCTGAGAATAATGCTGATAACACACTAATGTTTCAGTTGTTGCTAAGTAGCACTTACCCTCATCAAGGACTTTCCAGTTTATGCTCTGCCAGTGAGGAGGGGCACAAAAAGCTGATAGGAAGCAGAGACAGGACACCTGACCCAAACTGGCCAAAGGGGTATTCCGTACCATGGCACGTCACACTCAGTATATAGACTCGGGAGAGTCACCCAGAAGGGACTCATCGCTGCTTGGGTCAGGCTGGGTATTGGTCAGCAGGTGGTGAGCAATCACATTGTGTATCACTTGTGTTTATTGTTGTGGTTTTTTTCTTTTATTTCAAATTTATATATCTCTCTGGTTTATTTCCATTATTATTAGTAGTAGTAGTAAGAGTAGTAGTAGCATTACATTTTAGTTATTAAGCTGTTCTTATCTCAACCTATGGGGTTTACATTCTTCCAATTCTCCTCCCTCTGCAGGGAGCAGGGAAGGAGGGGAGAGAGCGAGTCGCTGCGTGATGCTGAGTTACCAACTGGAGTTAAACTACAACAATTAGAGAGGTTTAAATCCTGGAGCTTAACCTGGAGCTTGACCTGTGAAGGCATGACATTAAGACTTCCAATGGATGTATCATTCTCCTGTGCTCCACCTATCCATTAATAAAATAAATCTACATTGTTAGTAATAACAAAACTATACAAAATTATTTTATTCGTGAATTATACAACTAAGTTTTTTGTGTATGGCTTCTTTCTTATATATAGTTATATAAATTAAATGAAGCAACCAAAGTACATTATAGTTAGCACTTTATGTATAAAGATGTACGGGCTTTGCGTGACAAGGTTTTGACAACAGGGGTGCTACAGGTGTGGTTTCTGTGAGAAGCTGCCAGAAGCTTCTCCCATGTCTGACAGAGCCAACACTAGCCGACTCCAAGACACACCCGCAGTGGTCAAGGCCAAGTCCATCAGTGATGGCGGTAATGCCTCTGAAGAAAGGGAAAAAAAAGCCTGTGCAACTGCAGCCAGAGAGAGGAGTGAGAAGATGTGAGAGAAACAGCCCTACAGACACCAAAGTCAGTGCAGAAGGAGGTGAGAAGGCGTTCCAGGCTCCAGAGAAGAGATTCCCCTGCAGTCTGTGATGCAGACCTTGATGAGGCAGGCTGTGCCTTGCAGATATCCACCTGCCGCCCATGGAGGACCCCACACTGGAGCCGGTGGTTGCCCAAAAGAGGCTGTGACCCCATGGGAAGTCTGTGCTGGAGCAGGTTCCTGCCAGGACCTATGCCCCATGGAAAGAAGAGCCCACACTGAAGTAGGTTTGCTGGCAGGACTTGTGACCCTGCAGAGATCCATGGTGGAGCAGTGTTCCTGAAGGACTGAACCCCATGGAAGGGATCCACGCTGGAGCAGTTCATGTAGAACTACAGCCTGTGGGAAGGACTTATGTTGGAGAACTTTGTGGAGGACTGTCTCCTGTGGGAGGAACCCCATGTTGAAGCTGAAGAGTGTGAGGAGTCCTAGCCTCAGGAAGAAGGAGTGGCAATGTGTGGTGAACTGACCACAACTCCCATTCCCCATCCCCTTGCCCATGGGTGGGAGGAGGTAGGAAAAACAGGGTGGGGGAAGGTGCTTTAAGCTTTGGTTTTATTTCTCATTATACTACTCTGATTTAATTGGTAATAAATGAAACTAATTTAACCAAGTTGAGTCTGTTTTTCCTGTAATAGTAATTGGCAAGTCCTTGTCTCAACCCAGAAGCCTTTCCTCCCCTGCCCAGTTGAAGAAGATGACTGTTAAAGCAGCTTTGGTGGGCACCTGGTGTCCACCAGCCTCAACCCACCACAACAGCTGAGCCTGTTCTTTATAATCATATTTATACCCTTGGTAAGTGGAGAAGTCTTTCTTTCGTTACTGAACACCACTCTACATTAATTCTTTCTCCAGAATTTTTTCTAAAGTTAAGGATTTTTTTTCAAATTTATTTATTTATTTTTTAACCATATGGAAAAGAAGCCTACATAAATGTACTGCTTCGTTTGTTTCAGAGAAATCACCAGGTGCAGGCCACACAGGACTTTGTAGCAGAAACATCACATTGTTGAAACTGCTTATATGTTGTATGGCTTGTCTTTTTCACCTTGGCTGATGCTACTTCTTCTACCTCAAAAAGACACTGGAAACTTTCCACCTGAAAGATTAGTGGGCCTTTTGCTATGTCCTTTATAGGTTAGTTTAGAGGCACTTGGTGTTTATGTTTGATAGCTGCCCAAGCAGACCTTTCCTGACCTATGGCCAGTGAAACCAACAGTTACTTGTATATCACAGAATGGTTATTTAAAACCTGTGGACTTCATGTCCTCTCAATTTAATTTATGTGGGGATTAATTTAAAATTTACATTCAGCATTTTGTTTCATTTGATGTTGCTGCTTGGTATCCATTTCTTCCTTCACTTCAAGCATAGTTGAAATGCTCATGAAAAGACAGTTGGCTTATGTGATAGACTTCATGTCCTGTATCTGTGCTACTTCTGGTCTAGGCATAAAGGAGATTTGAAGACCTTCTGTAGCACTGGATTAAGGCTACCCCACCAGTGAGGTCTGCCCAGGAAGACATAGAGGCAGGCAGCTGGTGCTGAAGCCATCTCAGCTGGTTTCAGGGTTAGGCTGAGTAGGAGGAGACAGAACATGAATGTTTAACCTATGAGCACAGATTATCTAACCACATTTTTAAATTTAATGCTACAGTGGTGATCACCAAAATACCATGACATTTAGGGTTATTAACTTTTTAATGACTTACTGCTTGCAATAAATGATGAGAAATTTTGATCTCACACTCCTACCTTAATTTGAATTGATTTTCCTATGCCTTTAAGGAAATTACCACTTGAAAAGGCCTCCGTCAAGAGAGTGGAATGCATGTCAGTTTAGCAGAAAGTGAAGGAAATAAAAACCACGTCTATGTGCATGTTGTAGGAGTTTGGCACTGAACACAATAGTATCACTCCTGAGTGGTTAGTCACAAGGGTATCCAGCTGTAAAAAAAAAAGTTCAGATTTGGCTCTAAGTCAAGACCTACTGTTTTTCAGCAGG
>NW_009937540.1:39822-62032 GCF_000696875.1 Nestor notabilis
TGGAAATGTACAAAGCAGAAAATGTTTTTGATGGTGCCAGAAAGGGTTTAATTTACACAGAACTCAGCACTATGGGTATGGGACCCCCCCCAAGTTTTCGGAGGAGGTGCAGTTGTGCAGACTAACGGTCTTGATGTTTGCAAAAGGTAAAACAAAGTAGTTGGTTTCAACAGCTAATGGGAACACTCCTATTTTTATTTTACATTATTCATTTTGCATGAAATGAGAATATGCTCAAATATAGCATATTGGAAGCAATGTTCTCTTTGTGAATGGGGTTGTTATTGTGAAGTAGGAAAAAAATTCCCTGAAGCAGGGCAAAACCCACATTTTTTTCGTTCTTTTTTCATGTATTTCTCCTTTTTATTATGCATCCTCCTAAGAATGCATAATAGTTTGCTATCAGCTCTATTTCTGTTTGTTTTCAAAGCTAATAATCATCTTCATGTAAAAAACTTACTGCTTTGTTTTTCTAGACTAGCTTATTAGAGATGTGCAAGAGAAATCCCTATGCATGTATTTCCAAGACATAGTGTAAGCTTTATTATTCTCGTTGCTACTGCTGTTTTTATATGGACAGATATATTTCTAAACCTCTTGGTCCAGTCTTTTGAAGACCAGTTTGATTAAGACAGAAAACTACTGAATAAAAGTGTATATGAACAGTACATGTGTTTAGATATAAAACTTTACACTCCACTCACATGTATTATCTTGCTCTCTCCTTAGTTCTCTCTTTAGTCAAAAGTTTCCTCCCAAGACTTGCAGTCAAACACTCCTAGCTGGTTAGCTTGTTTCTAATTTGTAACTTTGTAACTCCACATCTTGGTAATTGCCACTTCTCCTCCTGCAGATCAGTTTGTTGCTAGCTCTGTTCCCTTTAATGCTCATCACTGCTATTGTGTGAAATCAATTATGGAATAAGCAGTCCCCTGGCCCTCTTTCTTACACTTTCTAAATTTACTGACAGAATTGGTAGTGGTCATTCAAAAACATCTTGTTCTCAGTTTCTGCTTTTAATGGCAATATTTATATGTAAGTTATATTAAATCTTTCTCTCTTTTCATGAAGTCTTGCTTTACTTTGACCTTGCATGTGAAAATGAACTGACTGCACATGTACAGGTTATTTGAGTGTATTAATGTGGGAGCTTATTCTGCAAATGTTTTTTTGTCTGATGGCCACCCATTTGTTTGACCTTTAAAGAGAAACAAATACGTTAGGAAATTATGCTTTCAGAAGGACACTATAAAGAAAGCTGATGAATGCGAAGCACATAAAACCAGAGATTTGGTTCAAAACTGTGTGTATTTTAGACATAAAGACCTTTTTTTTGCTGTTTCTACACTAGTATCTGTTTCTTTGTGCTTTGTCTCCTTCTAACACCTACCTTAGGAAAAGAAAAAAAGAGATGTGAATATAGCTGATATGCTGTCATAACATAGACCTCATGTATTAAATGTGATTATAAGTTTCTATGGCCCAGTGCAAATTCACTAATCGTTCTGATCGTGTACTTTAATATCTGCTTTTGATACCTGAGTGTGCTTGAGAGCAGCTTAAATTTTCCATTTCTGAGACATGAATTTCCCACAACCTGTAACTGTCATGTGCTTGGCTGGAGCAAGAGAAGTACTCAGGTGAGGCAGGAATTAAGTGGGGGAGCAGCACCTTACACCACATAGGATAGGCTGCGATAGATAAAGTAGAGCCACGTCACACCCTCCAAAACTTGCTGGGTTAGCTTGAGGTTCAGTGACATTTTGCTCTCAGAGCCTTACCTAGTTTTGCAGTCAAGTTTGGAAGCACAGTGAGATCTGTGCTTTCATTGATGTATTACTTGCAGCATCCATCACTCCTGTTTTAAATTTATGGTGGGCATGGTGTTACATGATGACAGCTTCTCAGCTGCCTCAGGTTGAAAATGGGAGAGCAGACATCACGGTTAGGATGACACCTTTATTTTTATTTGAGTCCTGTACTTACAGGATCAAGCCTGAAAATGCATGCCCCATAATTGGTGTCCTTCTTCTTACCTGAGGCTGAGAAATTTAAATACCAGGGCCACAGATGGTGAGACAGACCTAGAGGAAATCCACTACTTTGCAAGAAAACCCTGGGAAAAAATAGTGTCATGAAGACTTTTCCTGTGGCAGCTCTACTTCCCAGAAGGGCACCGAGACATAGCATAATGAAATCTGAGCTGCCCCTTTCTAGGTCTGTTGGGCTCAGACCTACTCAGAAAGTCCGAGATAAGATGGGAATAGTTCATACCAGACATCTAGTGATAACCTTCCTTGCACTGACTTCGTCTGTAACTGAAGAATCAAGCACAGAAGGGACTTATGTATGAAGATACCTAAATAATTTTATTAGTAATAGTGAGGGAGCACAATGAGACTGGTTGGTAGAAAGAGGGACTAAGTAAACATAATGAAGGAAAATAAGGAATCAGAAAATATTATATGTTATATATAAAGAATTTCCATATTAAAAAAATCTTCCTACCTAATGCTAGTAAGTCTATGTGTTTGCATCCAAAGAGATTTCCTAAAATTGTGGCTGAAAAATTAAAGGAAAAGAACCAAAATACTTAAGATATATGATAGCGACATGTCCAAGTGGCATGGCCTCAGCCAAATACACAGGGTCTTTTCCATTTCTATCACTCATAGTCCAGATAGACAGACACAGACTTGTGCTTATCTCTGTCTTTCACATTATAGCAATAATTTTTACTTCTTTCCTGACATTCCTTTCTTACAGATTACTTTTCTCTCCAGATATTGCTGCTAGTGATAAATCTTTTAGGCTTGTCTTTCTCTTACATTGATGTTCCCTCTGTTGACAAAAGTATTATTACAGTTTTTACTCTAGCTTTATGATTATTGCTCACTGGAAGCTTTTGTGAGGTAATAAACTATATAAGAATTCATGCTTTTTAAATCGCTTTTCACTAGAAAGCCATGATGTCCTAAGCAAGTGAGTATGCTCATTATATGGAAATGGGCACTGCACATTTTAGGAAAATATTTTCCCTCTCTTCTAATGCCTTTCTCCAGTTTCATCTCTCTAGGCAGCAGAACTACATTTTTCTCCTTTCTACACCTGTCTTCATTATTCTTTTCCTCCTTTTGCTCTCCCACTTCTTTCTTCCAGTTCTGCCTTCTGCAAAACTACTGAGCAGAGTGCAGTTCGCTGTATCATTTAGCCAGAAACCAGTTTCAGATGGCAATGGTAATTAAAGTCAAACATCATGATTGCTCCTGTTGCCAGGAGAATATGGGATTATACCTGTATTCAAGAAATATCTTAGTTTTTCACTGCAGCCCATGCAATGAACTAGCATGGGAGAAAGGTCAGAAGGAAGGCTAGATGATGCCCTTAAGTTTCTTCACCAGACAGTTCTTTCTATCTTCCTATCTTGTCAGGTTCTTCTTAACTCCTTATCAGTTTGAGCGTTGGCTGTACATTACATTACACATAATGTAAAGATTTATTTTCATAAGGCTTTCTGACTGTCTTTCTTGTTTGATCCTTTTTGTTTCTGCTTAGATCACATAAATTAATTCCACTAGCGAAATATGTCACATTTTCCTGCTTCCTAGTTCCTTGCCCCAGACTCCTATTGCAAATGATGTCTATATGATTTACAGTGATTGTCACTTCCTCATTGTTTTCTCCTTTTATTCTCACCTGAAAATTTTCTGTGACAGTAATATGCTGACATGTTATCTTTAGCATGTTCTGAAGATCATGCACATCACAGATTTCCAGTGAAACCTTCAAAATCTCAAAGCAAATTTAAAACCTCCCCCAAAATACTTGGCTCCCTACTTAGTAAAGGAGGAGGCATACAAGTAACATTTGAGCATCTATTTGTAGTAATATAAAGTATTTATAAATTTCAACATATATTAAAACATTAGGAAAAGGGAAAAAAGAATCTAAGAAAAATCATACTGGCTTTCAAAGTGAAATAGACTTGGTTTTCTTCACTAACTGTGACTAAAGATCTTTTTAACCTGGCTAGTAGAATGTGGGTGAAAGATTAAGTGTTTTAGTCAAGATTCAGGGTGTCTTCTAACTTAATCTTAACCTGTTTAAAACCTGAAAGCTTCAAAGACTACAAGAAAAAACAAGCATCCTATACTACTGCCAGAGAAAGAGTCACTGAATCCTTTCAAAGCTCAGAACACTCAATGTTCTCAATTCTTTCTATTTATCACTTGTCCTTTAACATACATTTCTGAAGATAATAGATGAGATGTTGTTACTGGACCACAGCTTAATAGTTACAGCTTTTGGTTTCCTGTAAGAAGAAAAAAAGAACATTGTTTTGTATAAAGGGACACTATTTCAAAAAGGCTAAAGTATGATGCTGGGAAAGAATTCCTCCTCAGAAGCTTTTATTAAGTTTACATGACCTTACCTTTCATAAAGAAAATACAAGCTTTTCACTGTTTGCTTTGATGTTAGAACCATGAAGAATCAATGACATTGCTGTGGATATAGTGTTAAATAGAAGGTAATACTTAACTTTTTCAAGCAGTTTGAGGTGTGAGCCTCAGCAGAATAGTGCAACAGGTTCCAAACTCCTACAAAACAATCATCATCCTAAATTTGATTGAAATTTATATAAAAAAACAGTGGTGTCTCTGTGGTTGCAAAGGTGGGGTCAGATTAGGTTTTATTGCCAGATGAAGCCACACAAATGGTTTTATATTCCCTCTCAATGCTTCAACTTAATGCCTCTCTGAAGCACAAATTCATCATGTTGATGAACTCTACAAATAAGAAAAATCTCCTTACATGAGCTTTTATTCATTTGGGTTATCTTCTTCTTATTGCAATAACCTGAAACAAATGACAGATTGATAAGAATATGAAATGCTTTTTTAATGAACTGCCTGTTAAAACTGAGTACAATCTAGACCTTCAGGCTACGGACATATAAATCCCTTTTATATTGTCTGAACAATTACAGTGGATTTGTGACTGATAACTGACTGCTGTGGATTAATATATTAGACCTTAATGTGATCAGACTCAGGTTTTATGGTTGAGAAGTCCATTATATGTCACCACATTAACTGTCTGTGCTTTTTTTTACTCTCAAGTCACAGACAAGATTGACATCTTCTGGGTACGAAAAAGTCAATGCATGCATGTGATTTCTTTCATAGCCAAAAATCATCATACTTTCTTTGAGTTTCTTGTTTATTGAGATTTAGTTAATCCAACTAGCTAATTAGTCTTTTGCCTATTTATCTTAACGAGTAAAGTTCTTCAATGTGAATTGGGAAAGAAGTTCCCCAGGATTTTTTTGCTGACTGGAACTTAGGAATTGTTCTTGCTTGAAATAAAAGGATATCATCCTTAATACATCTTCAAATACCTCAAGTCAAATATCACAGTGTTATCTGGAATGCATATAGATTCAAACATAGTGTTTTATTCGATAAATATACTCCTATTACCTGAGTGCTCCTGATTGCTATTGAATCTAAGTCAGGCCAAACACACTCTGAGCCTGCATCCATACTGGCTGCTCTGGAAAACTGCAACAAAACAATCAGAAATATTCTGTGAACAGCAAGGTGGCTATATAACCAAAATTAACATACATCTTTTCCATGGTTGCAATAAATAACAGAAAAAGAACAAATGCTTATGGCTGATCTAACTGCATAGTTCTTCCTATTCAGGAAGAAATGCACAGTCTAACTTTTTAATTCCTTCTGCAGTCAGAGCAAAAGGGAAGACACAAAGAACAGAGAGATAAAATCTTCTTTAGAAGTGAACCTCAGATACTCTCCTCTAAAGAGAGGTGGCTTAAAATTTCTTCAGCAAGTGCTCAGAAGAACTCTAGAAATAATGGTTGGAGCTTGCAATTCAAAGCAACTAAGATTCATGATCTGTTTTGTAGTGACAATTTGTTTTTATCAAAATAGTTCTAGATAGGTTGAACAATAAGTCATTTTGAAGGGTGACTGAGATAGACATGGCTGAGTTACTCCAAGTCTGAACTCATGAACTGAAAACAGCACACTCAGCTGAGGGCAATACATTTCCTGCCCCAAATGGGATTGCTAGGATTCTGGGTGTACTTCAGAAACAAAACAGAACAATCAACTAACAAACAAACAGAAACTATGGGACTGCAACCAATTTATTTGTATTTAATCTAAATTAAGTGGAACATGCAAAAAAGAGGAAAAAATATATTACATATGTTCTGTGGGATGTATAACATTAGCAGCAAGAAAACATGGCTGTTCTAACAGAATTAAGAAATTTGTTTGTGGGTTAGGAATATGCCTGAAATACAAAAGACACAAGGTTTCCTAGGGGTGAGTTTTTTAGTCCTCTTTCTCATCAACAAATTTGAGACAAATTGCCATTTTCTGAAGAAACTATCATCAATGGAGGATGCAGTGATGATTTGTCTTAACATTAGAGCTCCCCACAACACAGTCTGCCACCTTAGAATGTCTCTTCCACAATGCCTTCCCAGTGGATTTATTTTTGCATTAAAAACCAGAAACTAGGTTAAATTCACCAATTCAATATATAATTAACTGTCGTGGCTTGACCCTGGCTGAAAGCCAGTTGTCCACCAAAACCACCCTTCCGCTCAACTCTCTCAACCAGGCAGGGGACAGAAAATGTAAAGAAAGGCTTCTGGGTTGAGATAAGGACAGGGAGATCGCCCAACAATTATGGTCACAGGCAAAACAGACTCAACTTGGGGAAAATTAATTTAATTTACTACCAATCAAATCAGAGTAGAATAATGAGAAATAAAACCAAAATTTAAAAAACAGCTTCCCCTACCCCTCCCTTCTTCCTGGGTTAACTTTACTCCCCATTTTCTCTATCTCCTTCCGATCCAGGGGCAGGGGGATGGGGAATGGGGATTGTGGTCAATTCATCACACATTGCCTCAGGGGAGGACTGCTCACACTTTTTTGCTCCATCTTGCAATTCACAACTTAGTATGCAGCTTCATAAGATAGAGTTAATTCCTAGAGGTGTTTAAAGATGTATTATACATCTGACAATAAAATTTCAAGTAATTTGCATTCTACTGAAAAAAACCCCAATAATACAAAAAAGCTATTTGACTGTTCAAATCTCTTGAAAAGAGAACTTTGCATCTGAGCATATAAGTATGTGATTGTGACTTCTGGAGCTTTGTTTCAGTCAGCATCACCCCCTACTTCTCTGTTATTCTCCTCCTTTCTCTGTAGTATGGAAAGATTTCTCACCAGGATGACAAGTAATTGCCATAGCTGACAAGGCGATATGGTAGGTGATTTATGTCACAGGTTACCCACATGTGCATTTCCCATTTTTGAATCCAGAACCTAATCAGTGTTTATTGATGGATAAATAAAACATCTGTGCTCCTGAAACCTCACTTAGAAGAGGGCAGTGATACTTCTGGTCTTAGTGCCAACTAACAATGCCTTTTTTCAGGTGATATTATTATAAAATAGTAAATACATTTTTTTTTTTTTTAAGTAGGTACTGAATGATGCTGTCCTAGGCGCAGGCAACTATAATATTTGCCTGCACTGTGAGGGAAAAATTGACCATTTAACTTTCCTCTTACTGTTGAAGATTGACACGGTCTCAATTATGCTTTATTTACAAAACTCCATTTCCAGAGATCAGAATTACACTCTGAGAGAAATATGGCTTCAATTTTTCCCTTGGATGGAGTGGTTTCATCAACACACAGAATTTCTTGTAAAATATATCCTAGAGAGAATATAAAAAAGAAAAGTTTAATGTTTTTCTAAGTGCTCCATCTGATTGATGTATTCCCTGCAGAGTGATTTAACTGCTTCGTTACTATGACCTATATGTTAATTCTGATAGAAATTTTTCACATTTGAAAAGTGAAATGGGAAAATTTAGAAGAAAGGAGTTGACATTTGATACTGAAACCCAAAGGAAAAATTCTCTCTCTTCCAGAACCACTGCCAATTAGACATTTTACAAAGCCAGTTGGATATTTGACAGGACAGCAATGAATAATTCTACATTTTACTGTATATTGGAGTATGTTGTGTTCACTTTGTTCCTGCTGTGCTTGACTATTCATTTTTTCTTTATCAATAGGAAACTGTTTGTAACTGATATGCCTTGAGATTTATATTTTGAGTTGATTAAATCTATTCATTACACACTTTAGGGACTTAATTCAGTCTCCATATTTGCTGTGACAGCTCCTTATGGCCTTTTGGGAATTCTTCCATAAATTAAATTGTCCTAGCTCTGCTGCCTTAAATGGAAACAATGATAATTTGCAGCTGAAGTTCTGTACCCAAACTATTGTTACCTTTAGTACATGAAGAGCAAAATCACTAAGAAAACAGCCATTGCTGTCACAACTAGATCTGCAAAGCAAAGCCAACTGGCATCTGCAGCCATTTAAGGTTACTCATTTTGCATGTGTATACTTAGGAGTGTGGAGGGAACAGATCTGGGAAATATATATACATACAAGAAAGCCTGAGAAAGCTATACTTAAGAGGTTAAAGCAATTTGTTAGTTATTGGGGTTCTTATATCGTGTATTCTTGTCTTCTGTGTCTTCTTTTCCATTAATAACACAGTTTTAAATGATAATGCCTGTATTTCTTGACAAACATCCTTAATGTTATGTTCTATTTCTTTGTTGTTTCTTATTTTCTTAAAATAGATGAAATTAGAAATGTAAATATGTGGGTTGTTTCTAGTTTATGGAAAACTATACCAAGAGAGATGAAGCTGATCAAGTATGCAAACATATTCCAGCTTTGAATAAAGTAGAACTTGATTTTATGGCATGTAGGTTAAATATTTTTGTTCCATCAAAAGCAGTCTATAAGATTTTCTTTCCATACTTATCTTTCATCACACCAAGCCACAGTATTCCTGGGGAGCCAGACAGAAAATTAAACTAGGGTCTCAAACATGTTATTAAATAAGGGCTGGTTTTCTTTGCAATGAGGACCTAATTTGTTACATCATATACATGTAGTCTGAAGCAGCAGAGAACAGTAATATCAACATTTTGATTTCATGTCATGGTGTAAATGGGAAATATGACATTTGTTGCCTTGTTATGAACTTGTTACAAAAAACAGCACAAAATAATTTCATTAAAATTTTAGCTATTTACTTTAGGATCTTCTCTCTATCACCATAGTTTCTGATATATTCACAGGGAAATAACTGAAATTATTTAGGAAAATAGTTTTTATGACAGAGATGTTGTTATACTTGGAAAGTATAATTTCTCTTTCAAGACACATAAGTCCCTACATGGAACTTTTTCAAACCTGTGTTTCTATGTTATTCACTGCAGACCTTCAGAAGGTAACTGACCCCAAGGCAGGCATAACAATATTTTTTAATGAACTGCCTGTGTCATAAGCTTTAGCGCCAACTGTTCAGCTGATTCAGACATTAACCTAGAGTTTCTCCAGCATTGTGAGCAGAGGATATGTTCCAGCATAATGCAAAATAAATTAACCAAGATGAAAAAAAAAGAGCAGGAGTATATGTTTATATATACATATATAGAAAATCATTTAAAATGAAAACATCATCTGTGGGTCAATAGCTGATGGAGAACAGATGAAATTTTTTTGCTTACTCATATGCTTCCTGCCCATGGAGAGTGAGAGAACAAACACTCTCAGAATATTACACTATTTGTAATAATGCACGCACAAGGATGAAGGCCAGGCTTTTTCAGAAGTGGAGAGTTTACCTTTTATTTCTGACCATTCAATTATGATATTGAAGTCCTATTTTATTTTACTGTTTGATCCAACAGACGTTTATTCCTTGTGACGTGATTCGCTTCACAGATGTAAGCTGGTTGGTGTTTTCAGTTAACTAACTCCCTTTAAAGATGAATTTTAATCCTTTCTTTATCAGCATATTTAAAAATCTGATCATAGTTTACCTTTCTACTTTTTGAGCTCACAGATTGTAATCAGACGCTTGAACTATATATAAAGAAATAATTCTGCTGATCATTTACATGCAGGTAAAAAAATTCTCCACAGTACTTTTCAAGCCTTGAGACATTTCAGGTATTTATGGTTATATTGTAAGTTAGAATACGAATGCCATTTGCCTTGACCCAGTTTGTGGGTTTTGAATTTT
Organism: Nestor notabilis; assembly: GCF_000696875.1. Classification (NCBI taxonomy): domain Eukaryota; kingdom Metazoa; phylum Chordata; class Aves; order Psittaciformes; family Psittacidae; genus Nestor; species Nestor notabilis. The sequence continues at coordinate 49,992 of NW_009937540.1, forward strand.
TTTCTTCCACATGTTCATTAACACTGCCTATATCTCATTAAAAATATGTGTTTCTGAATGGCTTTAAGAAGTATCTTCTGTAAAAGTCTGAGGTTAAATAGAACTTCAAATCAAAACAAACTCCCCCATATAAATTCCAGAGTTTGGAAAGTCCCTCTCTGCTTTCTTCCTCCCACACAGTGGATTTGAGAGAGAAAAAAACATCCTCAGCATTTTCTGTTGTCTCTGTTTATAATTCTTTGCAAATACCCCATTGTCATTCCCAGTAGTATTTTATTACCAGAATTTTATAATTTTGTTTACTGTTAATTAATGTAATGTTAGCTGAAAATTATTATACTTTATACATTCTTGGAAGTCATACAGCTAATAAACGTACTCGTCTAGAAATTACTTTCAGTCTTTCACAGTACTCATTAAATCACAAAAAGGGAATGTTGCTGTATTTTTAATTAGTTTCAGAGATAGTTTAACAACAAGCTACTTAAAATCACTATAGTTATTAATACAATTTAAATTAACTGGGGTGTCATAATGTTACATGTCACTTATATACATTAGAAAAGTTCTATTTATTCAAATTAATTATGATATGTTTACAGCATCATTCATTTTAAGAAGATAAAACCAATCAAAAAATGCCAACTAACTGGAAAAAAAATAAAAAGCCAAGTATTTTTTAATTTTGTTCATGCTAGAAACTAGCTAGGATATTTGGTTAGAGCCCTGGAACTGTTTTGCCTGTGAAAGTCTTACTGACAACAAGGAAAATGATGTGTATGTGGTGTCAGGCTCAAGACTGTGTGATAACTTGTTGGGCAGTGAGAGGATGCTCAGCAGTAGGCAGATGAATTGATTAGGAGTTATGAAGACCAAAAGTTCTCCATACAGAGGAAGTTCCTAACCTGCATAAATAAGCATTCCTCCATGTTGTAAAACTGAAGTTTTCACCACCATAGGTCTGAATCCCCATTCTCCAGGAACAGCAATGACAGCAGCACATTTACTATGTCTTTATGTAATGTGCCTTTACATCCCTGCTCATTAAACCACTGAACAAAACTGTACATAAGAGACATGTTCACTTCCTAAATGAAGGACAAGCACTGTGATACAGGGAGAGCAGACAGAGTCCTCACCAAGGAGAGGGACTGAAGTACCTAAATCTACCCATAAGGGATCTGTTCCACGTTAGCAGCTACCTACCTGCTCTGCGGATCTTCAGCGCTCATGCATAATCCTAAAAACTCCCAGACACATTTTCATGGTCATATATAGTAAAAAGATTTACTGAAAATTTTAAACTTACAATGACTTGTTTACAAATTGTATTGTGATTATTGACTTTGTCTTATTGATATCGCTGAGTACTTACTCAGTGATCCAGTATTTATAACCGTTTTTCATGGATGTCCTTTGAATTTACAGACAACAGCTTTTCATTACTGTGGTAGTCCCACCTCCAAGAGACTGCAATTCCACCTCCCAAGGCATTGATCCTCCTTTGTTTGTAGTGCAAAAGACAGAACTGTTCTCAGCTATCTACATGAGTTCAGCTAGAAATCTTAGTAATGAGACCATCAGTGCATGTCAGCTAATGCCTCTCCTGTGCACAGAAGTACTTTGGGAGGGAAGATACTTCAGGAGGAGAGGTTCCAGCAGCTGATGGTCTGTGTGGAGGTGCTTCTGAATGCATTTTCCCTGACTCATTAAATATCTTTGAACATTCACTGTCTATGTAAGAAGTGAATTGAAATGTAGGTTCAATCATCTTATTTAAGCATCTTGCTGTTCACAACTTGACACGCTATGTCCATTGCATCCTCTGAGAGATGCCTCTAAATTTTGTGCTGATTCTGTATATTTTAGGTAGCTTTATATTAATTAGTCCTAGAGGCTTAGTTATCTATAGAACCCCCCATGTTATTGGAGGATGGCCTCATTCAAATTATGATGGATTGTAAAACTGACTTTCGTATCACTCACGTTGAGCTCTTATGTCGAGTTTAGATGAAATTCATATGGTTCCAGTTTTGCACTGTGGTTTATTTATTTTTTTTGATAACTGTTTTTTATTCATTACATTAGGATTTGTGGTGGGACAGGAGACTCACTTTATAATTCAGCTTTGAAGAATCACAGACATAATAGATGAACTGATTGTTATATCATCTGAACTGGTTTTTTGTCCTCTTGTTTGTAAAATAAATAAATAGAGATTAGATTATTTCTACAGAGCTATATGCTTTAAGCCTGTGGAATATCATTAGAGTGTATAAAACTGTTTGTGTTCTTGGTCTATATCAATTCCTGAAGCAACGGATGTATCCTGACAGGAACAGAAAGAATTCTGCAGCAAACTGTCAGTCAAAAGATTGGTGATATGTATCCTTAGTTAAAGTATGTGTGTACTTATATATTTAGTTATGATCTTTTTAAACTATTCAATATAATTTGCTGAGTTGATGTAGGCATAGTTTACAACAGAAATTATTCATACTCAGCTGATGTCTTAAAACACATTACACTGGTTATTTTACAAGAAATTACTTTCAAATTACTTCCTAATTCTTATAATCTCCAGGTCAACTGGATGTTCAAATGTCCAGATTTCTTACAGTTCACTCCATGGGCAGAAATGGAGATGCAGAAGAATAACTTTCCCTTGACCAAAGAAAGGACAAAATTGTATACCATTAATATTTTTCAGTCTAACTCTTTCTTTTGAAACATAGATATTAGTGAGAAATTGATTTTTAAAAAAATCTAGCCCCTTTAGGGTATCTTAGAGAATAGGCAGAGGTTACATAAAGGGCTCAGCAAATACCATCACCTCATCAAAGACATATGTACCTTTATTGTCAGGTCTGTGCACAGTCTGAGTGATCCTCTGAACTTTTTACTTGCCCAGAGTTTCTTACCCAGAGAATGAAATTAATTAAAAAGTCAAACTACATAAACCGTATGATTTTTTGGCTGTGGTGATCCAGTCATTCAAATTCCCATCTAGACTTCTGTAAGTCCTTATAGATTGTGCCTGAGCACAAAATCCTTGCAAATGTTTCACTAAGTACAGAAACCAGCAGCAGTGTCGTTTTCCATGTGGTGTTTTACCTGTACTCATACCTTTCTAGTAATCTTTGGACCTTCTGCAGAATGCCTTCTGCAGAATGCCTCTGCTCATGCTGAGATTTACTAAGTTTCACAATGCAACCAGGTCTTCTGAATATTGGTTCCACAGGAGCCAGGTGAACTTTAGAATATCGTACGGTTTAAAGGAGAAATTGTAACTGTGTGGGACAGGGCTATCTGATGGACAAATCCTAGACTCTGAAGCATTACAAGAGGGAAAATAACAGCATATTTGCAGACTCCCTGGCCTCAAAATGGATGTAAAATTCACTGCTTTGATTCATTGCTTCTGTAGCTAAAGCTGGGAATGTTGAGAAAGAAAACATCTTAAAAAAAGAAGAGGAAAGAAAAGAACATAAAAGTAAAGAGACATTAAAATAAAAGTTTAATAAAAATGAAGGCAACCATAGTGAAAGTAATCAGAAAAGAACAATAAACCCCAGAGGAGTTGTACTGACTTTTCGTAGACCAGTATAGAAGAAAATGAGGCATCCTGGCCTGAATTTATTATGAAAACATCCTGATAGGTAAACTGAAGGTATAGATAAATCACGAGGTGAGGAAAGGGCATGAACAAATCTTCATGGTGCCGTGATCCACCCTGTACACAAGATTTGTAGTTAATTCTGATATTTAAACTGTCCTCCCTATGACAGAGTTGATGCAGGAATACTTCAAGCTTATAGTAAGAGTGTAACAAAGATAGTCTTTTCTTCAAATAGCCAAGATACAGGAGACAGAAGGAATATACAGAAACAAGAAAAGAAAAATACAATACCAAACTGTCAAGATGAGAAACCTGAAGTTTGCACCTTGCCCCATCTTTATTCAAATATGAATTATACAGTCCTGAATACAGGTTTGTTGTGTTGATTCCTTACGGGATTTTTTCCCACATCATCTCTTCAGCTAGAGCAACCATTCATGATAGCAACTCTATCAGACAGGCATAACTGGAAAAATTTTAGCAATTTTAAAATTATTTATTCAGGGGTGAAGTTAGAGTAAACTTTATCTATCTGATATAACAGTCAAGAAATTTTTGTCTTCCAATTCCATTTTCAAAATCCAACTTAAGATAAATCCAGTGTCTTGTATTCTGTGCAGATAAACACAAAGATATGAAGAAATATTATATATTTATTACTGAGAGACATTTAAAATTTTAATACCATCTTTCTAGCAAAATAACTGAATATCATCATTTTCTTAATCATTTTAATGTGTTCTAGAAACAGAAGGTTTAATCTTCAATGGTGAAAACAAACTAACTGTAGCCTGAACAGCCCAAGGGATGAAATAGGTTCACATAAAAATAAACTGTGATTTAACAGCTTTTTCTGATCTTGTGTGAAAGAGCTACAGTATTTGGATATGTCTAAGCAAGATGCCGCCTTACAATTATGCATGAGAAACCCACATATTTCAGCTTAATCCATGCAGCACTAATACCTCCTTTTACAATGTTTGCATTTTTCACTGCATTAAAATGTTCATTTCTGGAGGTAAACCCGAGGAATAAAAATGCTTTTTTTATCATAGACAAAGTAGTGGTATGTGTTTAGTTTCAGCTGTAGTAAGTCATGAGAATTCTCTGAATCAAGAGGCAAAGAGTTAAATAAAGCCTTAGAAGATGAAATACCTAAATGAACACAACAGAAACCTAAGCTGTGTGATCCTGTAACATGCTTAAGTTATATGCAGATTTTGTAGCATTTGGAAAAGCTGTCACTTCCAGGAAGAAAATAAATGTACTTTTTTTCCCCACTTCAGAAATCTATAGCACTTGCAGATTGTAACATAAAAATTGGAAATGTAATCGTGTTCTGACTTGAGATACTCTGTAGCTTTGCTGGGACATATTTTATCCTGGCAAAATAAACTGTTTATGGCCACCAGTATTTATATTAGAGTATATAATGGAGTTACTCTCATCAATGATTCAAAGCTACCTAAGTTTTGGAGTCAGCAGTCTCTCATCATACAAAACAAGTGACTTGTTTGCCAAAGATGTGGGATGAGATTTCATTGATGAAGCATCAGATGTGAGAAATGGTGTCAGAGACTGTGAGATATTTATAGCTGTGTATTGGTTATATTGTGGTAACAAAATATCCAACATACTAAAAAGATACTAGTAATGTTGGAGGAACAAATTGCATATGCAGGAGGAAAATATTCACAAGAGTTTCAACCAGTATTCCACAGATGTTTAAAACTGTAAAAAGGAAGAGACAGAATTAAATTTATAAACTCCAGCAACAGGATGTTTACTGGGAAAGATGAGCAGCAAAACCAACTATTTTTTATTCTAACATTCTTGAATTAAGTTGTATTAGTGAGGAATTAGGAGGAGGTGCATGCTTGCAGAGGTATACACCTGTGCTCAAACTATCTATTAATCTTAGGATTAACTCATGGAAGAAGTAAAATACAAATGAGCAAAAGTTGAGAAAAACTTTTACACTGAAGGCAAATGGCAGACCAAGACATATATACACAAATTATACTCCACACCTATTTCCATCCTTTGATTAATATAAGTCTATGAAAGCTTGACTTAAATATCAAAACACTGAAATGAAAGTCTTCTGACCAATGTTATTGGAGATAAAACAATGATTATCACAATGATCCATTCCATCTTTCCAGTACATGGCTTTGTTACCATTGCTGTGGAAGAAATTTTAAAAGGGTCGGTTTCTTTGAAAGCATCTAGTATTTAAAGATAATTAAAATATCATATGAATGTATTTCTTTTAATGTTATGATTATTTGACTGTTAAGTGCTTAGGAGCAAAATTAAATGGTGAGAAACAAAATTAAATTGTTATCTTACTATTAATAACCATTAAATATAATTATATTTATAAATGTTTCTATATTCATTACAGGTAGCCATTGATTAAATGGCTGTTAACCAATGCTCAAACTTTATGGCGATTCTCAGCCAGAGGTGAGGTACTTTCATAGTTTTGCCTCCTTGTCTATACCTGTTGATCGCATCAAGCAATCTTTCTGAAATGCCACTGTAACCCTATTTTTCCTAATTCTAGTGCTCTTCTTTCTTTTTTCTACCTCTATCCTTAAACCTAAGTTTACTTTCCTGTAATTTTCTTTTCTTATACTTAATCTATTGTGATTCTTCAATTCAATCTGTATCTCACTTTCTATTAAACTTCTTATCACTTAACAGCAAAAATACAGTAGTATAAATTACACTGAGAGTAATCTACACTGTATCTAGCTCTTTGTTGTCACTGTGTATGTAAAACTAACACATCAACATGATCCCTTCCAGCATTCTTCCCTCCTTTTCCATGTTAAATTGTACAGGGGGGGCATATTACATTGTGTGAAAACTGGGTAAAAAATTTCATATTCCGAGGTACATGCACTTTCAGGGGTGTGAGCTAAAATGTATTTTTTATTACATTCAGTGGACTGGAAAATAAATTTAAGGTGGCATATTATATTTGATTCCTAATGGTATTAACAGTATGTTTCAGAATGAGCAAGAGCCTTTAAGGAAAAATTTTGGAGATGTACTGTTTTGTACAGTAAAAATCGCACTCACCATTAGACCAATTTTGCTTTTTATCCTGTACTGAACTTTCTGCATAAAGTAGTCTCAGATTCTCAGATTTTCCTTCTTTATTCCCTCATTGATAAAGCTACTACTAATGTATACTTCATTTATGTACTTTTTGTTGCTATAGTAAAGTAGAAGTGTTAGATTATAGAACTGTGGTATTCAGATAATTAAGGGAGAGCTATTGATTCATACTCAATGCTTTATAGACTGACAACAGCTACATTATACATATATTGAAAAAGTGAGACATCCACACTAATATCACAGAAATAAAAATGTCATATGTCCTTCAAAATCAATTAAGAAAAGATCTATCATCGAAATATGAGTGAAAAAAAGAATACCACCATAATGAATTATAAAAATCCCAGGTGAAAATAAAAATACCTTATTATAATATCAGTGTTATTTCTTGTTTGAGGGAATCATTGTTGGGCTTTTATTATGATTTAATATAGTAAAATATGGAATATAGAATACAAAAGTACAATATTTCTTGAAATGTTGTGTAATCTCAATGAGGTTATTAACTCATATTAAATATCCTGCTGAGCCTGAGTCTTTGAAGCTTAGAAGAGCACCCAAAGCCACTTGGACTACCACAGGTAAGACTTACTTCAAGCTGCAGCCAAAGTAGGTCCAATCTTGGAAGACAATGAAAAATCTAATAGTCAACATTACAGTCTTAACAGTTAAATAACAGTGAAATAACTTTAAAGTAATGAAGTCTATCTAGTCTTAGATAATTATAAAAACTGAATAATTATCATTCCTTCTTTAATTAAAAAATAGATTAAAAATGTTTCATTGAAAAATTTTGCTTTCTTTTTCTTTCAAAATTTTATGAAATAAATAGTCAAAAATCCATCAAAATGAATAAAATTGTTTACATTGATTTCAATTAACTTTGGATCAGGTTCAGTATTACCTCATTTAGGAAACTGAGAGTGTAGCAAAATAAGCAATCTAAAGCTGAAGATACAATGGAGATACCTATAAATTCACCCTTCAGTTGAAGTATCAATTTTAAATTAGAAAATAAGAAACAAAATTAATCCACTACTACCAGGTTTTTAGGTAAGCCCAAAAGACATGAAAAATTCCTTGATGAAGGAAAACATTATCCAGAGAATGTTATTTAGTAACTATTTCACATACATATATCACTATGAAAAGTAAAGGTGTGTATTAATAAAACTTGATATGAAGAACACAGATATTAATATCCAATCATACTGAAATGAAAATACTTATCAGATTAACTGTCACCTATAATCTTTCTTTGCTTTTATCTCTGGAGTCAGAGGACTTAGAGAAAAAGTACACTGGAGACTTAAAATGGAATCTCAGGATAAACTACAACTCGGCTCTAAGAAGCTTTGAATATCCTGAGTTACATTGATCAGACGAGTGTGGTAACTCATCTGAGATGACAGAAAGTACTTGGTGCTGACTGAAAATTATGAGGTGCTCAAAATAGAAAAAAATTCTTTTTTTTTAGAACAATAAGAAACTACAGAGTATGGAAAAACTTTCTGCAGGCAGTGGTTTCGTAAGATTTCTCCTCTTTGTGACTGAACAGAAGAAGTTGAACTTTGAATTACTTATCAAGACCAAAATTTTTTGTCCTCTGAAGTCTGTGAAACTGAAGTTTGAGCTATTTCCCATTTCTAATACTATCTGCACAACTCAATGTAAGAATAAAATTTCTTGAAGATGAACCATTCCATCTGGGCCAGTTGATATTAATCCTGATTGGTTATTCTTAGTCATCCTGTTTCTCCACTGTAACCATACACATATAGAATCATAGAATCATAGAATTGACTAGGTTGGAAAAAGCCTGTAAGATCGTCGAGTCCAACCTTTCCCCCTGGACTGCCATGTCCACCACTAAACCATGTCACTAAGGGCCTAAGCTACACGTTTTTTGAACACTTCCAGGGACGGTGATTCCACCACTTCCCTGGGCAGCCTGTTCCAATGACTCATTACCTTTTTGGTGAAGAAATCTTTCCTAATATCCAGTCTAAACCTCCCCTGCACAGCAGTGTCCTACCACTTACTTGTGACATTTAAGACCTTGAAGGGTCAGAGACTGAGGTACCCCTAAAGAATAAGCTTCAACTTTATCACAAAACCATCTTCCACAGCAAGGAATCAGGTCCTTTCACCTAGAGGGTGGCCCACCACTGTGTTCTGAGGGAAGGAGAGAAAGACATCTACCACCCAGGGACAAATTCAACAGGACATATACCTTTTTGGTGAAGAAATCTTTCCTAATATCCAGTCTAAACCTCCCCTGCACAGCAGTGTCCTACCACTTACTTGTGACAGTTAAGACCTTGAAGGGTCAGAGACTGAGGTACCCCTAAAGAATAAGCTTCAACTTTATCACAAAACCATCTTCCACAGCAAGGAATCAGGTCCTTTCACCTAGAGGGTGGCCCACCACTGTGTTCTGAGGGAAGGAGAGAAAGACATCTACCACCCAGGGACAAATTCAACAGGACATACAAGATCAAAGTGGCAGTGTACTGAAAGAAGAACATGACTTTGTAGTCCAAGAGTCAGAGCGCAACATATAGGAGAGGATATCTACAATAGAAGGACAATTATATAAAAGAGTGTGTGGCTGGATACTTTTTTTTTTAGTACAATAAGATATTATCCATTATGCAAGTGCAGTTCATTATGTGGTACATACATGTAAAAGTAAACGTCTTCATTGCTTTTGCAGCTCTTTTAAAGATGGGAGATAGGTACAAATACTTACTGGACTAACATTCCAACCTTTTTGATTATTTTACAATTACCATTGCCAGTCACAATACTTTCAAAGTATTTCTAGTCTTTATAACACAAAAACATTTTCTTTAAAATTTTAAAATGCACTCATGGAATATGATGTTTGCCATATTACTTACTGAACTACCAGTTGCAAATAATTGATAAGAGATAATAGAACTCTAAGGACATTCTAGACAAAATATTTTGTCCTTAAAATGTGGGGTTTTTTTTCGAAAGTAATAATTTCCATGGGAACTAAAGTGAATTTAAAGGTAGAATATGGAACTTCTCATGAAAATAAGAACAAAAGGGTGGGTAAGGCAAGGCAAGAGAAATTGTTTAGAAGAAAAAAGAACATTTCCCAGAGTTCTGGAGAACTGAATGAAACTTCTGATCTGATTTTCAAGTATGCTGTATAATTTGATTTCTGGGGGGAAAAAAAAAATTATATCTCACCTTTATAAATTATACTGTTTTTCTCACTGTACAATGGGAATATTTTAAATGTCTCTAATTTTTTCCTGGTAGCAAGGGTTTGTGCATTTCATGAGTTTTATGTATATTGTAAACCATTCAAAGCAATATCTGCCCAAGGGTGCAGATGACTTTTATCATTTAGTGTTCATAAAAAGGAATGAAGCTTTCAGAAATAGGCAAAAATTCCCTTCAGATGCCAGCATACTAAAGAATTAAATCTGCACTGAATTTAGTGTGTGAATATGTATCTTACGTGATTTTTTTGGTGTGATCTACTTATAAAAGTCACGTGAGCATACTTGCATGACAAAAACATTCCTGTTAGACTTGTAAGCAATGAAACCAACTTAATTTACCTTGAAACTAGAAAGATGCGAAAAACTAAATCCTCAGCATGCACAACCTCTGCCTTTCCTCTAAATGGAAAGACATTATCATAGCTTCTTAGTATGCAACCACACGTCATGCCTGGATTTTCATGTTGGCCACTAACGTATGTGAATGCTGAAACAGTATGTTGCTGAGTTAACAAATGTTTATTCGTGGGCAGCCAATTAAAAGGAATATGATAAAAATTGTCATTTCTAGTAAAAATTATGATATGGTTTTGGTACACAGTCTTTAGTAGATGGCAAGTACAAGTACACCAAGCTTAAAGTGTGTCTGTAGTCCAAGAGGAAATAATGAACTGTTGTATGGCTTAACTTTTTGATTTTTTTTAGATTTTTTTTTTAATTATACCTGTGTGATAAGCACTGCTGGTGTACTTGCCATGTACAAATCTGATGGTAATGTGTACTTCCTAACAGAGAAGAGTTTATCTATTTTCTAAGGCCATTTTATTTCCACCATGTTATTGAGAGAACGCTTTCACCTAGCACCAGTCAACCAGGGTTATGTGAACTTGTCTATCCTATGCAAGAACACAGGGTGTTTGTTACTGTCTGTTTAAGCTAATTAAAATATATATTAGTAAGTCCAGACAGTAGGCAACAGCAGCAGAGGTAAATGAGGTATGGTTCCCCACATAGTTCAGCCAACTTTTGCAGTAACATCATGACATATCAGTATTGCAAGATGAAAGTGCTTTCATAGAATTCATGTAATTCCACAGACAAGCCAAATTTATAAGGGAAATAACATTATTTTGGGAGGTTCATGTGAAGAAGAAATATGTTTTCCTGAAAAAGAGTGCTAGCAACATTCTAACTCTATATCACTCTCTTGCTATGGAAAGTCTAATAAGATTCTGGAAGAAAATGGCTGGCAAGAGAAATTCCTACATTGGTTACTTAAATATTATCAATTCAGTCTGGTTTTAAATCTATTATATTGCTTTACTTTTATGTCAAAATTCTATTTAAAGTTTTGTATTAAATATCAATTTTATTTTAATTTTATTTGTAATAATGTAAGTCAAACTTTATGATGACACCTAAACAATATGGAATTGCAATAACTGTAAATGAGAGCAGAACGTGAGCACTTGAACTTGAGTGTAGAGGTTCTTTAGAGATTTTATGTTGATTTTTAATTTATAGACAGTTTTAGCTGTATTAGATGAAGAGAAAATTATTCTAAACACTTTTATTTTAGAAGGAAGTGTGACAGGAGGGCCAGGAGACCTCCACGGATGGATAAGGAACTGCTGAGTAAACACAAAGGGAAAAAAGAACCTTATGGAAGGTGGAAGCAAGGAAAGATGGGCTGGGAAGAATACAGAGATACTGTCTGGGAAGCTAGGGACCAGGTTAGGAAAGCTAAGGCCCAGACAGAATTAATTCTAGCAAGGGCTGTGAAAGATAACAGGAAAAGCTTCTACAGGTACATAGCAAATAAAAGACAGACTAGGAACAACGCGGGCCCTCTCCAGAAGCTATCGGGAGAACTGGCTACCCTGGATTTGGAGAAGGCTGAGGTTCTTAATGACTTCTTTGCCTCTGTTCTCACTAGCAAATGCTCAGACCACACTGCCCAAGTCTTGGAAGGCAGATGCAGGGACTGTGAGAATGACGACCTTAGACCCACTGTAGGAGAGGATCAGGTT
>NW_009937541.1:0-4714 GCF_000696875.1 Nestor notabilis
CTTGGTGTGGTCTTAAAAACTCCGGTGGGTGCCGTGGGATGAAGGGGGTCTTGGTGGGGGAAGGCGTCAGGGTATGTGTGCGTGGTGTGCCTGCCTTCTGCTTGTAGCTCTGCCAAGCTTGGAAACCCGCTTTTCTTCTCCCGTGAAAAAACGGTTTATTTTGTAGTCACCAGGAAGTTGTTTTAGTGCTGAAATGGAAAGGAAGCCCTTTATTTTCTTCCAACGTTAAATAAGTAAATACGAAACCTGCAGACTTAACAAAGCTCTTCGCTACTGCTGGTGTTAGTTCTAATCAGAAAGTTCATGATGAATCAGCTACAGTGTATCAAAGAATCTACTCAAAGCTCAAGCATTACAGTGCTGTTAGTGACATTTAATTCTCCTGTGAGTTTTGTTTGTGTTTTGTTTTTTTATTCTGAGTCATTAACTTGATGATAGGTGGCCAAAAATAAAAAGTACCCAACTAGGTACGTTTTACTTAACGACCTATACTAAACTGATGTATTTTAATTTTTGTTTTGTTTTGGGTTTTATATGTTCCTCTACTTTAATATTTAAAAAGTTAAGCCTTTTTACCCAGCAGGATGAAGGGTTATAGAATCCCAGACTGGTTTGGGTTGGAAGAGACCTTAAAGCTCCTCCAGTTCCAACCCCCTGCCACGGGCAGGGACACCTTCCACTAGAGCAGGTTGCTCCAAGCCCCTGTGTCCAACCTGGCCTTGAACACTGCCAGGGATGGGGCAGCCACAGCTTCTCTGGGCACCCTGTGCCAGCGCCTCAGCGCCCTCACAGGGAAGAACTGCCTGATGTCTCATATTCATCTCCCCTCTGTCAGTTTAAAACTGTTACCCCTTGTCCTGACACTACTTGCTGTTATAACCCCCAGTACAGAACTGCTTCAAAATAAACCGTGTATTTTAAGAAGCGTGTGTGTATATATAACACATAAAGTGTTATATATAACCTGGGTAGGCTTAAAATAGTTCACATAGTTAAAATGCAAAAATATTTTAAAGGCATATGGATGGCTTCTGGAGCATGATATAGTAAGGAACTGGGACAGAAATACAAAGTAACTTAAATCATGCATGACAGTCTATGGGATGGAACAGCCTGGGGGCTTTTGTGCTATAGATCTTATGTAGGGGTGTAGGTGTGATTTCATGATCCCGCAGCTTGTCCACATTAACTCATTTTTGCTTTTTCTAGCTGTTTCTCATTCAAATTGTCATTATATTTATTAAATTTTCTTACACAGTGCTGAGGAAGTCATTTCAAGCCAGTCAGACTATGGCCTTTGAAAGCATAACACAAAAGGACTGGTATGAAATCCTGGGAGCGAAGCCATCGGATAGTCTGGAAGAAATAAAACGGAAGTACCAAAAACTTGCTTTATTAGTAAGTATGTTTTTGTTATTTAACATGTGCAAAAATTAATTTTATAAACTAGTAAGATAATAATTGCAGGTTTTGTTTTTACATTTTTGGTATAAATATGATTAGTCTGAGTATATTTATAATATTAGCTCACTAAGGCTGGTTTAAGTTGGAACTAAACATCTGGAGTTTGAGATACCATTATATTTTGCAAAGAGGGGTTGTGGTGTTCAGGTTCCAAAACACTGATATGTCTCCCAGCTTTGCTAAACATTCATGAATGCACTGAGCCAAGCACTTGCTCATCTGATGCTGGGTAATCAGGTGCACCAGTCAAAAAAGGTCACTGTTTGTAACACATGGTCATGCAATTTGCTGATTGATACTTGTGCTATTTACTATTGTATTTACAGCTGTGCGTGCTGAATGCAACCCTTGAATATATAAAGACCAGGTGCAAAAAGCAAAGTGAAGCTCTTCCTGATAGTCTGCAGTAATGGAATAGAAAATGTCTAGGAGGAAAATAGGATAATAGGATAATATTGATTTTATTTGAAAGTTCCTGGTGCATTTTTGTGGAGTCATGTCCTTGGTCATGCATTAAGACTTCTTGTTCTGTGAATTCTCTTAATTTTTCCTGTACTCCTGCTTTATCTGCGTAAGAATTTCAAATCTTTATCAGATTGCTTCATAGGATTCTTGGTTGTTCTGTTTTACTCTTTCCTCTGAATTCAGGCTTTGCGCTCAAAAGATGCTTTGGCCTGGCTTTCTGAGGAAAATGGGGTGGGTGTTTTTTTATATTGCTGAACATACTCAGCTAAATTTGGTAAGCAGGTAGAATTCCCAAGGTAACTAAATTCCTGAATTTCTTGAAAATAGCAGCCTGATAGGGAGGAAGGAAAGAGGTGAGCAGAATTCAGTTTTATATATTCCTTTAGCTAGCTGCTAGCTGGACCATCAGTATTGGCAGGGCATTAGAGAGCATGTGTGCAGCTGCTCTTCCTTGGTTTGAGGTGTTAGATTGAATGTGGTAAATTGGGATTTTTAAGTGAGGTAAAGACAAAGTCAGACACTGAGTTTTGTTAGAGTTGAAATAAATTCATGGGTGGGTTTGAGGGGTTTTGTTTGGGATTTTTTTTTTTGTTTGCTTGGTTGTGTGGGTTTTGGTTTTGCTGTTTTATTATTTATTCTTATTATATTTCTAGCCTCTGTGAAAACTGTTTTAAAGGTCATTTCACTTGTATGTTCTGAATTTCCACGTTTTCATACTCTTCAGTTGAATTTGCTGAGAAATGCTGCTCTCCATCTACTCAGTGCTTCCAGCTAACTTGTTTCTTTGAAAGTGATCTGCATGCTTTGAGTTTAAGTTTCAACACTGTACAGGGTGTTTGCATGCAGATTTATGTCCTAAATCTCTTAGTCCTTACTATTAAACATCAGAAGAATCATTGTAGGAGAGCACTTTGGAACCTGTGCTGCTTAGTTCTGCTCTTAATAGAAATAGTTGTTTTCTTGGATGTCCTAATGTGTGCTTTACTGAATAATAAATATGTTGATGTATGTATGATAATTGATAACAGGTCATATAATAATGACCTGTTTGTTAATGAAAACAGTAGGGAGACTGGTGTGAAACACTTTTTCACTTCAGGTAGGGAGCTGATTTAAAGTGACTACTGTAATGGAATTAATATATTTCTTTCATTATGAATCTAACTATAATAATGGCATTAAAATTATATGTGGAGTATTGTTGAGAGCTGTTTGCTCTGAACAGAACTGAAACTACGCAGTGTCTTTCCTACATGATATTTTAACTGAAACTGACCTTTTGTCTTATAGCGTTGTACTTCCATATAGTCATGTAGTTATTGTGAAGTGTATGAAGTAAGAATTGTTGGAGTTTACAACTGTCTGTTTACATCTATAGTTTTTGAAGATGAAAATATTATTTTAATATACAGACTTTTCTTTAGGACCTGTATATTTCTAAACTAATTGGTCAGTGCTCTTTATTTCAAAACTCAAAAACGTTAAGAGAAAATGAAGATAATTTTTTTTTTTCCATTTTGCTGTTTGGATCAGAATTCTTTTGCTATCTGAGATGGATCTCTGACTAAAAAGCCTCACTCATGTTTACTCGTGGGTGTTTTCTCCAAGGCAGATCTGCTGCTTGTCAGTTGCTGGTACCATATGTCTGGACTCTCTCTATTCATCTTTATTTTAGCTGAACTGTTACAGTCTCTACTTGTTTGTCTACTTATTAACAGACCACTTAGCATGGTCGGTCTAAAGTCTTTCCAAGCATAGTGGTATTTAAACACCAGTTATTTTCATGGACCTTAAAAACCTCATTGGCTATAGGAATGACTGGAAGCAACAGTACCTACCTTCACTAAAAGGTGATACATAGCACATACATATAGTGTGAAAGTTATTGCCACAGATGTTGTTGAGTCCAAGGGATTCCATGGCTGAAGAAGTTTTAAAGACTTTCATGGAAGTGTACCATAAAATGTTAACACAGAAAATACTCTCTCTGATTTAGAGATTCATGAGTTATGGACATCCAAATATTAGTGGAATATGTAAGGGAGGTGTTGCCGTATGTTTGTTCTATCCTGATACTATTCCCTAGGTATGCAGGGCTCATTGTTAGTAAAAAGTATAGCACTGGATGGAACTCTTGTCTTACCTGTGCATCCTATCTAGATGAAGTAACTGCCTTGTTCCCAAAGTTAAAGCTCTTGGCAGTTTCACACCTCTAGCTGACAAACTGTTCATTTTGGTTTTCTAAAGTTGTTGTTGGAGAATGGTGGTGATGGTGGTAGAAGTAGTAGTACTATTGGTGCAGGCATAGAACAGGTCTATGTGCAGGTGGTTTTAGGTGCTATGGTAGTAACCAATTAGCAGAGTAACTTTAGAGGCTGGAATAGCAGATGAGCACAGCCATGTATTGCCTATTAAAAGATTTTGGGACAAATTATATGGTCAGTTGTTGTGGTTTAAGCCCAGCTGATAACTCGGAACCACGCAGCCACTCGCTCACTCTTCCCCTTCTTCCTCCCCCTGCTCCTGGAGGGATGGGGAGGAGAATCAAAAGAATATAACTCCCACGGATTGAGGTAACAGCACTCCAGTAACTAAGGTATAACACAAACCACTGCTGCTACCATCAATAACAATAATGATAAGGGAAATAACAAGGGGAGAGGATACAATTGCTCACGTCCTGCCAACTGATACCCAGCCCGACCCGAGCAGTGATCTGGGCCTTCCAAGTAGCTCCCCTCAGTTTATATACTGGGCATGACGTGCTGTGGTATGGAATACCCCT
>NW_009937541.1:4826-5074 GCF_000696875.1 Nestor notabilis
ATCAGTGTTGTTCCCAGGCTGAAAGTCAAACCCACAGCCCTGCACCAGCTACTAAGAAGGAGAAAAAATGACTGCTGTAGCTGAACCCAAGGACAGTATCCCCCCCTTATTCCATACCATTCACGTCATGCTGGGATCCCACATTTCTCAATATACCATCACTTTTGTCTTATATACATATATATACACACACCTGCACACACACAGAGATATTCTTAGTCCATGGACCAATCCCTATAGAGTTGCTG
>NW_009937542.1:0-5373 GCF_000696875.1 Nestor notabilis
CCGCGCAGCGCGGTCGGAGCGGGTCTCCGGCGTGCGGAAATAGGGAGCTGAAACCGCGGTCCCCGCGGGAGGGAGCTGCGTGGGACGCGGGGAGACGTGCAGAGGGATGCGGGGGGACAAGGGGATGCAGGAGAACACAGGGATGCGGGAGGACAAGAGCGTGCAGCAGGACAGAGGGAGGCATGAGGACAGGGGACGAGGGGAGATGTGCGGAAGGATGCGGGAGGACAGGAGGGTGCAGCAGGACACAGGGATGCGGGTGGACAGGGGGACGTGGGGAGATGTGCAGAGGTACGAGGACAGGGAGCCCGGCCGGGCCAGGGTTTCCGGTTGGGAGCAGCGCTCCTCTCCGGCGGTCTCGTTTTCCTCGGGGTTGGGCGGGGGCTCCGGGCTGCCACTGCGGCTCCAGCCATGGCCTGGATTTGCGGCTCCATCCGCCCCGGCACGGGGGCATCGCTCTCTTTTTTGAGAGAAGGCGCTCAAAGCATGAAGTGCTGAGCTGAAAGCCAATCTTGCTTGCTAGGCAGAAACACTTCCTAGCACATATTTCATTGCAGTTCTTACATTCCCAGATGTGAGTTGAAATAAATCAATCCATAAATGGATTCCTGGAGCAACATCCATTGAAGGAAATGGGATATGGTACCTTGGCTTGGTGTAAATGACAGTGGATGGTTTTGTCATTCATAACTATTGAGCATACTTCTTAGCATAAATTTTAGCATTTGCAGGAAATACAAGTTTAGAGAAGAGGCAAACTCCTGAAAATGTTTCTCTTGTTAGCATATTTCACAGTTTGCCCACACTGCTTGAGGCAGCTGTCCTAGGAAGGCACAGAAAGGCTGCAGTATGCTTTTGTTTAATGGCAAGAAGATGTACTACTTACTGCAGTGTTGCCCGTATTCTCACCTAGGTTGCTTCATTGGGTCATTGTATAACTATTGAATGCTATGGAAGAGAGGATTCATCCTTGTGAGGGGACTCACAAGACCTGCAAAATAGGAACACGGGAGGTGGAAGAACACTTATCCATAGCAACCCTTGGAAACAAAGATAGAGGTGAAGACAAATACAGGCTAATTATAAATATCCATTTCTGATCTATATACAGCCTAGTAACATGTACAGTGAAATTTATTACAGGAAATAATTTATGCTTGCACAGTGGAAAAATGATGGTATATATATATTTAACAGCCTTTGCATCTAATTATCAGGCAAGTTTCGAAACAAAGCTCAGACCTGACCCATCTCTCTGGTGTGGTTGAACTAAGACAAAACCAGGTACCAAAGATCTCAAGAAAATGGTTTATTTCTCTCTAGCTGTGACAGTTTAATCTCCTAATTACTGACAGTTTAATCTCCTTTCTAAAGTACATGTTTGGATAGGTAATTCTAAATACACTTTACCTGCCTTATTCATTTAGTGGCCATTACACTTGCCATATAGTAGTTGTAGTGTTCTTACGGATTAGTCATAGACTAAAATAATAAGCACAGCGCTGATAACTATTGAATTTGCACGTATTTTGGAAAACAGAGCCTGACTTCGCTAATGTCCTACAAGATCACTTGATGCAAATAAATCTGCATTATCTAGTTTACAAACATTTTGAACCAAAACCTGAAAGATAACATCTGTTATCATTGTTTGAATGGAAATCAGATGACCTTTCTTAAACCATTACATATATGCAGTATATAAACTCCTAAGGCTCATCTAGTCTTCAGAGACTGAGTTTTGTTGTGATGGCATCATTCCTTCTGCCAAAGTTGTGTCATCATGTTTGCAGCATTGCAGAACAACATGCTTTGGGTTAGTTTGGCTTGTATGTTGCAATACTGCCGTATTACTGGTGTCACGGCTGTCTGATGTCTCATGAACACACAAATTGCATAGGAGGAACCTCAGATTCATGTGGCATTTCCTCCAACAAGCTCTGCCTCTCTTTATCAGTTTTATCCAACTCCAAGCTAAGCACTTGTAGTACTTCTAGTTCCACGCTTGTTAGCCACTTACTGCTTCATTCAAGCAATATGTGAGAGCTGGTATAAAAAGTGTAGAGGTTGCTTTACCAAAGTAGCTAACTCTGCTCTGGTAGAGTATGGTTATTCAGGATCAGTCAAGAGGTAGGAGCAGTATGTAATAGACTTCTGTAGGGCTCCTACCTGGAGGAAGGGATGAGGTAAGTGTCTTGGAAGTGAGTGAGCAAAGTTGGCAGAGGTTCCACCATTATTTTGCAGGGGCAATGGACCTTTTCTGGTTAGGAAGGGGTTTTCCCTGATCTGAAGGGGAACAAAAATTCTTATGCCTGATCTAAAGCAGTGTATTGTTTCCTCTGTAATGGCTTGGATTCCTCTGTTCTGTTTGTTTCATGTAAGTAAAAAAAATTACTTTTTTTTAATTAAAGCAGTTGTTGGAGTGTTTTATCTAGGCTAGAGGAAAATCAGATCATCCTGTATCTGACAGGGAATGAGAACACAGTAGCTGTACCCAGAAGATAATCTGAAGCTCCTTATAAAATGGGTGGGAGAGGCAGGGTAGAAGTTTACTAACAGTTTATCAGTCCCTGAGGCAAGAGCAGTAATTCTGCTTGTCAGAAGCACTATAGAGATTCACCTTGTCGGCAACTGAAGCAGTAGGAACTGAGACTCCAAAGAAAACTGCAAGAAGACAGTGGCAATCCTTGCTACTTTTTCTGTCTCTTGAGAACCAAAGACCAAAGTAAGGGCAGTTGTATGAAGGCTTGTGTAATGGTTGACTGAACCTAAGCCTGAGGATGACCTAAAAATCCTTTCTAAGGAGCCTTGAGCAGTTGCCTGGAGTGTAAAAGTGACTTTGGTATAAGTGAGCCATCACTGGTATGAGTGGGTCCTGCTTTGGGAAGGAAGCGACTTGAATCTTGGTTGTAATCTAGCTCTTCATTTACTTTGGGCGTCCATACCTGCGGATGGGAGAATGGAAACCTGCTGAAAGAAACTGCACTGCACTGTTGGGGCCCGTCATCTTTTTTGCTCTCTACTCTGTTAATAAGGACTTTGTTGAACTGGACCAGAGAGGACAGTGCAGAGTCTTTGGGCCCAGATTTAGGCTTTTAAAGTTCACAGTGGTCTTTGTGAAATGAAATTGTAGCACTGAGCTCTGTAGACAGTGGCCACAAGACTCCTGAAAACATCTGCTGGAGCTGGAACTGAAGAAAATCAAGCTCAGCCTTGATGTCTGAATTTGAATGTGTAAAACGGCAATAAAATGCTGCCTTATATCCTATCTGCAATATGGGAGGTCACACAAGCACCTGTGGTCTCTTTCTTATGTGTTATAAGAAGTAAGGCAGCCTTTAGGGTACACCAGTTTTCTTCCAGGGCAGAACAAGGGGCTGCAAATCAGCACAATCCAGTCCAGTCTTGAGTGAAAAAGTGAGGGCAGGTTAGGTTTCCTTTGTTAAAAGTTCATGGAACAGAGTTTGTTATTGATGTGCAATTCTTAAAGTCTGATCTGAATGAGTAATAGCTGCTGTCACTTTTGCCCATGGAAACTAAATTCTTTGCTAAATGACAGTGGCTATAATTCTGGAGTTTTGGACTTCAGCATCCTTCCTGAAGAGACGGTACAAGCCTGATACTAGGTTATTGACACGGAAAGCATGGCAGGTATACAGCTCTCCTACAAGGAAAACAGATCTCTTCAGAGAGAACGTATCCTTCATGCAGCAGGCAGAAGCTAGACAGGTAGTTCTGATGTATGTTCATGATCACGTTGCAGAGAAACCACATTAGTTAACATCATGGCTGCTCGCATTTGCTGTGCAGAAATCACTTCTAGATCCTTGGTGACTAGGGAACACAGGAAAAAGCAAATTTTCCAGTTAATCTTGTAGCAGATGATACAGTCCACCTACATTAGCTGCTAACACTGACCAGGGTGTACTCTTCTATGCTGATTTCCAGAAGTTGAATACAGCAGCTTTATGTGATAAATATAGCATATGTATATCCAGCTCCTTGTCTTCGTATATTGGAAGGCTGATGAAAGCCTAGCACACACTAGTATTTTAGCATGAACCTTTAGAACAAGTCTTCCAATGAAGGTATGGTCATCACAATCTTTAAGAAATAAAAAGCAGACTCTATCACAATCTCGTTTAAGAAGAATTTGCCTGTCTTTCCCATACCTTGGTTGCTAATTAGTCACATTAACCTTCTGTTTGAGCTAAAGGGAGTTCATTCTGGCCTATGTTTTAGACTTAGAGATGTTGTCAGTATGTTATTGTAAGCTTTGACATGGTGATCTACATCACTTCATAAGCTGCATACCAAACTAGTGGGTAGTAATCACTGAATCACCTGTGGTGGTAGTTTCTTCCCGTTACACCAGGCAGCTGCTGAATTCAGTGAGTACCAAGTTTTAGGCTACACCTTGGAGACTTGGCCAACTCAAATTCTCTGAAGTGAGAAACATCGCTGGCACTTCTAATCAAGTAAACGCTGTTGTAAGATACGCTGGGTAGTTCCAACAATACATTTATATGAATTTTCTACTACATTGTTCCTCAGAAAATCATCTTTTTTAGCAGATACCTGAGAGCATATAACAATCATCTGCCTTTTCAGAGATCAATCTTCGTAAGTTTGAGTGCATCCTGTATTCCAAAGCCTGAGTTTCATTGTAAAGTTTCTTTTTCTATGGGTACTTTAGAATGGGGTGTCAAGGCAATATTGTTGGAAGACTGAAAATGCATTGCAAGGTATCTGAACTGGATTTCTTTGGCATCAAACTGAAAAATAGGGTACCAGTTTCATCATGAGAATGGCCTGCATTTAACTACTTGAAGCTTCACTTTCAATGGACCATGCATTTGCAAGTTGTGAGCCATCGAGCTCCTGGGACTCATTTAATTTTAGGTGTTCGCAATATACCACCATCCTAGAAATGTGTTTTATCTACTAAATATGTGTCTTCTCAGCACCAAAGCTACATCTCTGATTTCACCCACCATTGCCCCTGAGGGTACAAAGAAGCAGCCTTTCTACTCTGGGAGAACAGTACTGAGAAGCTGGGGTTCACAGGACTTACACAGGGTCCTGACAGGAGAAATGGGGATGAACCAATACAAGGGTGATGGACAGATGCAAACAGTTTCTAGGGAGAGTCTACTAGAGAGTGCATGGTAGAAGGAGGCTTTCCATGAAGTTCCTCTGCCCCAAATGAGGACAGCTGCAGAGCCAACTACTTTAGTGTTTAATATTTGTTGTGGTTTAACCCCAGCCAGCAAGTAAGAACCACAGAGCTGCTCACTCACCCCTGCAGCAGGATGAGGGAAATAAGTGAGAAAACTCATGGTCTGAGATAAAGACAGTTTAATGGGACAGAAA
>NW_009937543.1:0-31685 GCF_000696875.1 Nestor notabilis
ATTGGAGGAATGTAACTCCCACGAGTTGAGATAACAGTTCTCCAGTAACTAAGGTATAATACAAACCACTACTGCTACCAATAATAATGACAAGAGGAATAACAAGGGAAAAGGACACAACCGCTCACCACCCGCCGACCAATACCCTGCCCGACCCGAGCAGCGATCTGGGCCTTCCGGGTAACTCCCCCCAGTTTATATACTGGGCATGACGTGCTGTGGTATGGAATACCCCTTTGGCCAGTTTGGGTCAGGTGTCCTGTCTCTGCTTCCTCCTGGCTTCCCCTCCTCTCTGGCAAAGCATGAGACTGAGAAAGTCCTTGGTCAGAGTAAACATTACTTAGCAACAACTAAAAACATCGGTGTTATCAGCATTGTTCCCAGACTGAAAGTCAAAAACACAGCACTGCACCAGCTACTAAGAAGGAGAAAAAAATGACTGCTGTAGCTGAACCCAGGACAACCAGTTTTGGTATTTTCACTACCAATGAAGTCCTATGACTTTATTGTGTTGAATATAAACAGTATCATCTTTCAGAGTACTCAGAATTTAGAAATGATTCATAGGAAGGAACAGTGCATCTAAGCTAGGCTTTAAACAGGCAAAATAGGAGAAATTCTGATGGGAAGGAAAACCCATGGAACAATTCCTCTTTCATTATATCCCTTTCTATAAAACTCTCTGCCTGCATGGGTACAGAAGTTTCAAAATTGTGAAAATTTATAGCTTCGACCAACTTCTGTGAGCTATGTAATTAATAATTTAAATCAAAATCTCCCTGCCTTCATTAGAAATTTTAGCTTTAAAACAAACAACTATCTCAGTTGTCTAATAATCTTTGCAAGATAACAGAACAAACCGTATTTCTCAACAAGACATACTAATTTTCAGCAGCCAGATGCTGACACACTGCTAACAAGTGGCCAAAGCAACAGTCTGTACATTTTCACAGTACTTAAAAAAACCAGAAGAAACCATTGTGTTATCTACTCTGGCTGTCTTGGCATCAAATCTCATTCCATTTCACTTGGTCATCATGTTGCCAGACCTCATAATCAGTGCTTGTCTTAGCTTCTCTACCTGAGAGGCACTGAAACACTAATGTAAGTTCAGCTTCTGACAAGTGATTCTTACTGAGCTTTTCCAGATTAAATAACATAAACCTCTGGCATCTGCAAGTTTCTCATGAGAGTAAACACTACTTCATTCTACTTAATTTAGGAGAATTCTGTGGTTTTTGTTTTGTTTTGTTTTTAAAAGGCAACCTTGTTTGTCATTACAGGCTCTCATAGCATGTTTGCTAGCTGTGCAACAGCAGCACATTGTCCTCAAACTTCCTGTCCTAAAACTCACACAAAACCAAGAACTAAAAATTCATATTGCAGGGAAGAATTAGCCAACCATTTATGCTTATCCTGATTCTTCTCCCATGCAGTATATAGCTTTGCTGTCTCTACCAGCAAAGGCATCTGAGGGACCAACACATGAGGATGCTTGTCTTTCATCCTTAGAATCAATGGAGCCACTGGTGAAACCCAGTGGAAGAAACCCCACAGTACTTTACACGGAAGCTTGTAAATCACATAAAGTCATGTTTTGCCATTGCAGCTAAATCATTAAGAAACAGAAAAGCAACTTTTCCTTGCAGTGAGGCTCCCTGTCACCCGGGTCACAGCCGGTGTCACCTTCTAGCAAGGTAACTGTCTCCAACAATAAGATTCAGGGAAAAAAAACAACAAGCAAAACAGCTTTCAAGCACATTTCAGAATTAATGTGAGGTAAAATGTCTCCTTCCACATGGATTTTCACAGTGATATGCTGATCATTATGAGCATGGTTTTCTTTTAAGTGGAAAGCCTGATGTTTCCCTCATTCACAG
The DNA here is from genome assembly GCF_000696875.1 of Nestor notabilis. Lineage (NCBI taxonomy): Eukaryota > Metazoa > Chordata > Aves > Psittaciformes > Psittacidae > Nestor > Nestor notabilis. Next base: position 1,881 of record NW_009937543.1, read on the forward strand.
AATTTGCATTAAATAGACGTGTCCAACAGTAGATAAAAAGTGGGGGGAAACAGTCAGCTTAAGACATTTGCTAAATGTGGAACAAAGACTTGACAGATCCATTTTGAAGGACAAGGAATGCAAAGGCAGCTTTATAGATAAATTTCTTGATGTGTTTTATTTTTGAAAGAGTTTAGAAGGAAATATCATCATCTGTAATTCATAACATTTCATTATGAAATATTTCTGAGTGCATAATGAGTATCTGCCATGCCTAAATATCCTCAGAGTGTCACTCCACAGTCCTCCCACACATACCATTTCAATTCAAGGCAAAAGCTTGGCAAAATTCCTATCAGCTCCAGTAGGAAAGCAGCTTGCATAAGAATACAGGATCCAATTGCTGGAATGTAAGTATCATAAAGACCCAAATGGTCTACCTCTCATATTCCCAGACACTGTAAGTAGACTGTAAGGACTAATTCCCATTATTTGCAGCAAGTCCATTATAAAAGGGAACAAACCAAATGTTAGAGATTATTTTATGCCATGGTTTAAATTTTTTCTTTAGACACACTGAAATTATTTTTGGCACAGGATTCCAGTTTTGAACTCTTTCCTCCATCTTGCAAAAGGCCGCACATTTTGATGGGATTCAGTATTTATCTTTTTGGTCTCCTGTCAACACTTGCTGCAGAGGTGGGCCTACGTTCAAGTTATCACAGAGAAAATGCAATGTTTAGGCACCACTTGTGGTGGTAAAGGAAATAAGGATGAGGGAAAACAGGAGTAAAAATGAGGCTGTTTTTTTCTAAAGTGGGATTAAGAGGAAGCCAGTGTTGTGACTGTGATTTCTTTTTCCTTGTTTCTTCATCTGCAAAGATTGAGGAGATGGAGCATATTTGCCTTATGTGTGAAGATAAAAAATGTACAGTAATGCATGGTGAGGAAACATGTAACATTCAGATAAAATATAGATTCGGGACCTTGTGAGTGTCCATATGATGTATCAACCTCTTCTAGCCCCTTGCTATCTCCTGTTCAGAGGCTTCCAGAGTTGAAGCATGTACCACGGTTATTGAGTTTTAACACCCTCTGACAAACTTGCTTCCATCAATTTGACTAATCACTTTTCTGAGCCCGTTTAATCTCTTGGCCCCCAAAGAATTGGCACAGGAGTTCAGCAATTGACTAACATCATATGAAAAATATTTCCTTCTCTTTCTTTTAAATTTGTTTCAAAACTACTCAATTTAGTGCTTCTCTAACTTTGTGCCATATTGAAAGGTGTATAGTTTGTTGCTCACATTCTTCATACCAATCTTGTTTTAATAAATACCCAACCTAACTATTGTCTCTCAGATAGAACCTTTCTAAAATGAAAATATTAAATCTCATCATCCACAGCAGAAAAACCTTACCTCTAATCATTATTATGCCCTTCTCTATGTTTCTCTCCATCATCTCAGAAAGAGAAGTAACTCAAAACGTGAAAAATAAAAGGGGAAGTCTAAGCTAGCATAAAGATTATTTTCTATTTCTACATTTCTTCTTTTCCTAGCAATTAATCGGACTGTGTTTTTCCTTTTGGCTACTACTGAGTGATGAGGTGATGTTTTCAGAAGCTTGTACAATGATGACAAGATCCCTTTTCTGACTGGCAAGAGTCATCACAAATGCGTCATTTCCTTCTCCATCTGTATCACTTTATGTTTCTTCTCTAATTTTTTTTTTTACCCAGTCATTCAGTATTGCATGACTTTTCTGAGGCAGTTAACAATCAATTTTAACTTGGATTAGTCCAGTTTTTCCACAGTATAGATGTCATCATGTCTCCCTATTCACTTCCTCTTCGACAACATTTACAACACAGGTTGCAGCACATACCCATGGTAAACACTTGAAGTATTATTTTATTCTTCTATGCCCCTGCAAAAATCTATTCTTTACATTATTATGGTTCATTTAGCTTTGCTGTTATGGAATTCAGACTTAGTGATCTCTACTATCTTGGATTAGTGACTGTTTTAAAATATTGTCATACATGCCACCTTCAATTCCTTTTATGTTGGAGCTTCTGGTCCCTTGGAACCAGTGGCACTGTGATATAGTTTTGTTTATAAGGATGATCAGGATGTTAAGTTCATAATTTTTCATCTGTTAATTGGATGCTCTGTAGAGAATGATATGAGGTATAATTAACGTTTCTAAGTTCACAACAATTAACCTATAGCATTTGCTGAGAGTTGATTTTAGCATTAACCTTTACACAGCTGTCAATTAGTTGGAAAAAAGTGTGTCTCATGTTAATGTGTTTCCTGTAGTAATTCTGTCAGGGGACTACTCCATCATTTCTGGTGGTCATTCTAAAGAAGGGTCATACCGGTTCCCACCTCTTGTTTGAACAACTGTGATGCAGCAAGAGTGACCATCCTTAGTTTCTGATGATAATACTCTGGTGCTGATACCTGTTGAGGATAATGATGGACTTGAGCTACAGCAGAGTGGGTGCAATATTGTAGTTTATCCTGTAATTCTTCAAGTTTTCAGGAGGCATCATTAACAAAAAGGAGAAAGGGAATTTGTACAGTGAACATTTTTTTGGTGGTCTACTTGTTATTTTTGTATGATCACACAGTAATGTCAAACCCTCCAACACAGAAAATTGCTTTGAAGTTTACACAAAGGCAGTTTGCACGTTTGATTTCCTATGTAAATTAGACACAAATCAAATGTAAACAAGAACTAAGTCACTAGAGAAAGCCACAGCCGAAGTATGCAAGATGAAATTTCATGCTCAGTGAACATCAAATGTTAGAAAGTTTCCTTCTTTTTTTTTTTCTTTCCCATGGAAGATATTGCCAAATAACCATTGCCTTGGATGGCTGTCTGCTTTAATGAGGAATGTGTCCTTTAAATGACAGCCCTCCTGCTGTTTCACTGTTTTTGGCTATTAAAGACAGTTTGTGCTATTAAGGTGATGCTTGGGGGAAAGTGATTGCCTCAGCTTTTATTTATGGCCAAGTAAACCTGCTACTGCATGAGCATGGCAGAGGAATACCTTTCAGCAGTTTTGCTTTTGCTGAGTGAATAACTCTAATGGGTATTTTTGTCTAGCTTTTGTTTTAAAAGTGTGATTTTTGCAATATGTTGGTTACTTTCCATAACATCAGCAGTAGGCAGTAAACTTAACCTCTTAAAGGTATTTTTTTAGAGGTCTTTTTTTCTTAGCTGATGTTTTCTACTGAAAGTGATACAGCCCATTGTGGTAAAACTCAAAAAAAGAGTTTCTGATAATATTTAGGACTTGGAATGTACCCAGGAATCATAACTTCATGTCTATATTTCAGTTATATGACTGTCTTTCTGACACAAAATTTGTTATTGGTATTGTCAGTTATGGTGGGGTATGTAAAAGCCACAAATAAATAAAGGAAGTGATTAACTCCACTAAATCTCACCAAGACTGTGGAGCTCTTGCAGGAGTGTTTTTGACTCAGTTATTGCTTGTTAGAAGAATAACATGGTTCTGATTGTTTTTATTAAACCTCAAATGTCTATGTTGTAAAAACTATAAGCTGCTGTGGGTGAGGTTCTAGCTTGTCAGGCACTGTGCAAACCGGATGATAATGGTTGTTCCTGCAGAGACTCATTTGGCTTCTATTCAGAGAGGTTATTTTCATTACTTTTTGATCATCCCTATCTTGAGCTTAAGCGGTTCTGTCCAGATATGGCTTTTCCTGGCCATGCATTTATCTGTCAGGGTGGAAGTTCCCCTAGATTTCAAGCTCTGGATGGCAAAATCTAATTTATCTGGTTTAGCTTCTCATCCATCTTCTCACTCCCTCCTTAACTTTTCTTCCTTGACTCTGTCAACTCTACAATCTCATCTCTGGCTCTTCCGGTTACCAAATAGTGTTTCAGAACATCTAAAACACAAAAATCTGCTTCCTACCATGTGCTGGGGCACTGCCAGAAGCACTTGCTATGCATAACGTGTGCACCATCCTCCTGGACCAGTTATATTAACTCAGCAAGACACCCACTTATGTGCTGGTATTAACTTCCAGTTACCACAGGTAGGTTTAAATCATCGATGAAGAATAATTTCTGTCAATAATAAACTCCCAGGCCAGCCTACTTCATTATCCTCACTAACATACTGTGATAGCAGCAATTTACAATTCCATTGTGTAGCCCGCAGCCTGAGAGACGCGACAGGGAATTTGGCTCTTGCCTCAGAAACAGAAGCAGTTTTGTTTAGCTCTACAGGCCACATCTGTGGTGAACGTTCCAGGGATCTTCACTTGCTGGCCTTCAGTTCACGTTGCTGAGCAGCACGGAAGGGCAGGGACTGGACTCCTCCTGAACCTATATGTGAAGTGTGCTCCTTCCACAGGGGGAACCTGAGCCCCGGCTCACACCCTCTGAAATGTATGTGGGGTGCACACTGAGTCCTCAGCATCAATTCCTTTGCTGTAGAAGTGTGGTCCTATTTAACTGTGCTACTTAACAGCTCAGACATAACCTTAATTCTAGAAATACATGGAAATTAAATAAGGACACTGCTTTTCAGATGCCTGTTCCACTTTTGTTGCAAGAGTATTTTTCACTCTGAAAACCTCCCTGTTTAAAAGGCTGGGATTAGTTATCACCTTTCTTTTTTTTTTTTTTTTTTTAGTAGGAGCTTTAACAGGACTCAAGGACACACTGCAAGGAGCACTGACAGAAGAAAAAACCAATCAGACAGAAAACCAGCTCTCAGTTCACAGAATCATAGAATGGTTTTGATTAGAAAGGGCCACCGAGTTCTAACCCCCCTGCCATGGGAAGGGACACCTTCCACTAGACAAAGTTGCTCAAAGCCCCGTCCAACCTGGACTTCAACACATCCATGGATGGGGCAGCCACAAATTCTCTGGGCAACCTGTGCCAGTGCCTCACCACCCTCACAGTAAAGAATTTCTTCCATATATCTAATCTAATTCTACCCTCTTCCAGTTTAAAGTCATTCCCGTTGTCCTATCCCTACATGCCGTTATAAAAACTGCTGTATAAATAACCCCAGCAGTAAAAACCTTGTACAATGGGGGAGAGAAAAGCAATATTTCAGTCCAAATCTGAAGGAGGAGCTCCACTAGGGAGAGGGAATATAACCACAAATGAAATCAGTCCTAGGGCCTTTGACCTTTACTGGATATTATTGACCAAGATGCAGAAGAACCTGGATAAATGCTAGGTTCAGTTCTTTCATATTCTGTACTAGCAGTAGTTGTAAGTCAGTCAAATCATGCACACACACACATACACACACAGCCTGGAGCTAATTTATTCCTTACATGGCTTTGCTGTGCCTTTTCTAGCCAAGCAGGCAATAATATTTACACTGGGAGGCTCCCCAGGGAGGTTCATGCAGATCTTGTCCAGGAGAAAGTCTCCGGCGGTGCCTGAACTAAGGCACTGGAAACAAAGGCTTTGCAACTTCCTCCTCCTCGACTTCCAGCAAACCCCCTCCTCGGTAGGTGCATCTGATTTTTAACTTTTGAATGTGAAAAGAGTACAGAATATCTGCCAGCAGTGAGGTAAGAGACTTGCTGTGCACATCCGAGTGCAGAACTACCATTCAAGTGGGCATGCTCTGTGCTGAAAACGCACTAACACCTACAACAAGCAAAACAGCTATGGGATTTCTGCTCACTTGATGGCTACCTTTCTGAGTACCACTGGGCTTGGTTATCACCAGCCACTTGGCCATGTTTTACAGCACCGTTTTCAAGGGCAGTTGTGTTATTTCTTAGTGCCACCAAGTGGCAAAATCTAATAGTACTATCTCCAATAGTCCTTGCCAATGAAGAAACCAGAGTAAATAGCTCCAGTGTCAGCAGAAGAGCAAAACAGGCTAAGTATCAAGATTTTGCAAATTAAAATAATAATGAGTGTTATCTGATTCAAATGCTAAATGATCCAAGTAGGGGACAAGTTCACAACACAGCAAAACTTTAAACATGTATAAATATGTCTCTATTCAGTGTAACGTCAACTGTATGCTGAAAACTACTGAAAAGAGAAAGAAGACTTAAGCATATATTTAATATTAAGATCATCTGCTCACAATTTATTGCTCAACAGGTGTGTTTTGCTGAGCTGGAACCACTGATACTGGTAATTAACTCAGAGAATCAGTGGGTGGAAGCTGAAATTTCCAATAGGCTAATGCTATTTTCCATTATGATTTAATGGGAGAAAAAATATTCACCTGTTCCTGGTACAATATAATCATTAAACAGTGCAAGTCTTAAACCATATTAAACCATGGCCGCAGTTTCATAAAGCACTGAATTCTTTTTGTAAGCATATGTACTTCACCAGGCCCCAGGACGTCGCTGTGGGAGATACTGAAAAGCAAATCAATAATGTATTCATCTGAAACAAGTATTTCCCTAACTTTTTCAGGTTTCTTTTAAAATTGCTGTTAATAAAAGGACAGTGTCACAGATCCCAGTGGTACATAAAACATTTTCTGGGCTGATTTTCCTTCTGTTTTTCTCTATATCTATGGAGAAATAAACAAATACATTTCTGGAACAAATTTATATTTGGAGTATTCTCCAGATAGAATTACCTAGAGTATAAAACAGTTGCTCTCATACTTTTTAAAAAATAAATAAAATTGGTAGCATTTAAGTGCAAATGCATTACATCCATCAAGCTAAATGAAAATGTTGTTAGCATCAGAGAAGGAATCTCCTAGTATAAATATTGAAGTGAAGTCTTTCTCCATTGCAAGTGCCTAAGCAACTTTTGGGAACAGGAGGACTTCTGTGTAATTTATTTTGAGAAAGAAGGAGCAATGCAATCTGTAGTTGCAGTAGGGGCTGGGAACATGGGTGCAAACAGGTAGTCTGTTCTCAGTGGAAAAAAACTTTTGCTCATTTCAGAATCTGGGTAACACAGTTTTCTCTCAAAGGCATTCTTTATGTAAAGCATTGGAAAACTGCACACTCAGTCCAACTGTTTACTCAGAGAGCTTGGGGGCAGCTGACTCTTTATAAATAGTGGTATAAAATGAAAGCTAAAAATAGTTTAACTATCTTCCTGTTTACTAACATGACAATAAAATGTATCACCATATAAAACCAGCATATAAGCACCATTTAAGGATAGGTCACTGCAATGATAGCAGCCTGAGCCTGTAGGTCCTGATGCTAGTCAGCATCTCAGGCTCCAAGTGGGATGCCCATGGCTAACAGTTCCAGTGGGAGGGCACAGTCACCCCTTCAAAGGCTGCCCCTGCCTCCCCAGGCCATTTTTCTTCTTCCATTCCTAGAACACTATGCAAGGTTTGTTCCCAGTGGATATCACAGCTGCACTGCCAAGCTAAGGCACTGCACAGGCATCAGTAATAGCAGATTCATGTGCTAGATACAGCCTTTAAAACAGCCATTCATATTGGAGACCAGTGAACAGCTGAGACCTCAAACTGAAGGTTGGCATCAATGCTACCATTTTTATAAGGCTAGGCTTGAAGAATGTTTACATACCCAGTATTAGAAGGTTAAACTATATTGTTATTATGATAACATGTTAAAGATATATTTGGGAAAAAAAAACGTTTGAGTTTAATTTAGCAAAGAGCATATTAACATTAGCAGTAGTTCTTCATCTTCTCTAGGAATCTAGTCAAGAGTTGCAAGACTGTGTTTATATATTCAGTCTAGCATTAGATATTTTTTCAGTAAGTTGATGGAAGAAACAAGCTTTCCCAGCTCTGCAGCCATAACAGCGAGACATAACAGATGGAGAATGTATCTTCTTATGCCTGTTATACCTCTGCTATTTCAGTGGTACACAAGAAACCAACCAACTCCCCTGCCTAGAGTGCAGAAGGGCTAAAGAGGAGCTGAAATAAGACGGAAAAGAAACCCTGAAAGTTGCAGTTACCTATAGGGAACTCATCTATTTAGTATTTTATCTGTTCTAGATTAAAAGGTCCATTGTAACTGCATTTCAGCCTTACACATTTCCAAAACAGGTATCTTCCTACCTACTCTCTTCCTTGTGCATCCATCATATGCCTTCATAAACAGTGCAAGTTTATCCTGAGGAAATTTTTCTACTGAAGTACAATCTATCCAGCTAAATCTCTGCTAACCTGACAGCTTCTTCCAATTAGTCCTTCCTACTTAAGCACATGCTTTCTGTCCTGCTGCAGGCACATTCAATTAAGATGAAGAAAAAAGTGTAGTAGACAAGCTTAACATTAATATAAATCAGTGACTGTCTTCGTGCACAAAGATATCACAGTTCAGCTTTCAATCACGCTTTCAGTTCAAAGGGATTTAAATACAGATAAACTTCCAGCAGTACAATGTCTGTTTGCAGTAACAAGAAGAAAGGTGACATTAACGAAAAATTAAAAATGTCTTTGAACATCATGCACCTTTACCTGGAACATTAGAATAATAAAATTAAGAGTGATTTCAGTGTCTTCTAATGACACTAAACTTTTTATATTGACAAAATGTAAAAAGAGACAATGAATTTGATAACAAGCATGAGTTGCATTCTTGCTCAGAGAAACACGAAGCTATAGTGAGCTTGGTGTTCTGCAAGATCAGAGAGGTGTAATCTGCTCTCATTCCACCCAGACAGCACTGCACACCATCAGTCTGGCTCTGTGTATAACAATAAAGCCAATTTTATACATAAAATTCTGTTAGGATAGGTTCTTCTCAGCCATCTATCATAAGTGTCTCTGCCATCTATTTCTCTCCATGCCAGTCTCTCACTCTATTCCATAGTATCAGCTATAGACATCTTCTTAGAATTATGGTTAGCTTATTTCTCAGCGGTTCTAAGAAACAACTTACTCTAGATGAACCTGCAGAGATTAGTCCCTAGATAGTATTTAAAAAACCACCACAACCATCTGACCTGGGAGAGGGCTTCTCTCCCAAACATTTATCTCACAAACTTCAGCTGTGATGTCTAAAACATGAGAGGCTATACCAAAGCATATAGAAATTTTTAAACCCTACTTTGTTATAGAGTAGGTTAGCTCTAATTTACCTAAGTGTTGCAATGATTTGTCTTTAAAACAAAACACAAACTTCCTCAGCTAAAGTGCTTCCCAGTGTGAGGCGTTTGCTTCACGTCAAAATTCTTGGTTGACTGGCAAAGATTTCAGCTGAGGGGCCAATGCCTTCAGCAACAGTAATTAAAACTATATCCATAAGGCTAATTATGGTCCCTGTTAATTAGGATCTAGTCAGTGAGACATACTTATGGGTGCTCGCCAAGGATAAGACACAGAATATGAAATATTATTCCAGTGATAGCAATGAGCAACTATTAAATTATTAGAAGGGTGGTTGTTCAGACGTCAGTCGAGAAAACTACATTTCTACCTTAAGATCATCAGGAACAATCAGGATATTAGAATCTGGCCATGTACTTCTGTACTTCGCATTATGCATTGATAAGGAAATGGACTGTGGACTGTTGAGTGTCATGATGATAACACAAAAAGCAAGAGTTAAATACTGCTTACACACACAAGTAACAGTAAACATCTTGAAAATGGCAAAGCCAGAATAAAATTGACTGAAGCAAGAACAAAAACCAAAAAACCAAGGACACTGAGAGACACACAAGCTATCCGTGACTTGAAATATGCTAACATGGGGTTTGGAAGAATTTCCACCACACTGAAAAAGCAACAAAATATGAGAAACAACTGCCCTTGGGTGTCTGGGAGCAGAAAGGGAAGACCTGCATTCATGGCTGCAATTCATATTTTGAGCAATTTGCCCCACTCTCAGCAAAAATGTGAATTCAGCCCAAGGACATATGTTTGATCTCATTGCTAAGCATGCAGATAATCTGATTTTCACCAGGGTTGTGTCTTAAAAGATCTTAAGCACACACTGAATGTTGGTAGTGCCTGAAACACCACTCCATGTAAGAACAGTGGTGATGCCCACAACAACCAGGACAGGAGATGGAAACCTAGAGCAAAGTACATTTCTCAGCTTTATCAAGCTTTCATTTTCTGGTGTCCTTCACTCTGAGATGCCTCTGAATTTCAGATAAACTTGACCTCTTTGAAAGCTGTCTGAAAACCCATGAAGTTAAACACCAGAACAATAACCACAACAACCATCCCATTTCTTGACATATTGGTATGTAGTACTCTGGTAGTGTTCAGAAATCAAATACATATTTGAACTTCTTTAAATTAGAGCTCATAATAAATAAAACACAAGCAAACTTGCTAGATTCATCTCAACTCTTTTGCTTTACTGGTAAAATAAACATAGACTGGAGTGCTCTAAGGGAGGTGTGATTTAAAGATAGAAATAATAAATTAACAATTTGACTATTTTTCTTGGCAGAAAACTGTTGAACATCACTTGGTTTGTGCTATGCTTGCTTTATAACTTACGGTTTATTCAAAACCAACACATTGCGAGTGCAACTCACCTCTTAACTGTAAAGCCACTGCCTTGGGTGATTTCAGCTAACCCATTTCTGGGTTAGCTAAAGCATACACAGTCTGTTATCACAGCTCAGCTGATACTGGGGAGCAATTTTAACTTGGTCACTTAATGACCCTGAGAAAGTGCCTGCCTCGTGCACTGGCTTAGACACACTGACATCTGGAAAGACAGACAGAAGAGCAATCTGTGCTGCCCAGTCTGAGAAGTGCTGCAGGTCAGCTGGAGACAGAAGGCTGCAAATAATTGCAGATCTAATTCAAAGCATAATGCAAATCTGTGTAAAGCAAGATAGCCAGGTTGGCTTATTGGACAGCTGCATGAATTCTACCAGAACTGTAGTCTGGACATTTTAACTTCTGCAAATGTCTCTTTGATGGTTTGTGCTTAGGAGGATTCAGTCTGGGGGCATTTACAACCTGCAGTTGGTTTCATGTGTGGATCTAAGCTGAAATTGAGGAGACACATCAGTCTGCCTCCCTCCCCTCCATTCCCACACCCCACCCCAGATTTTAACGAGGGTAACAATGGGGAAAATGGAAATTTTTTGTGTGATTGTACTTGCTTGAGCTGACTTCCCAATGTGACTACCATGTTCATCTGCATATAGACCCATAACTTGAAGTTGCAGTGGGAGCATTTTAGGTGGTTGTGAAAGCAGCTCAGAAAATATAAACTCTTGTTTGTGTTTTTCTCTGGCTGAGCTCCTGTCCAGACACCTGCACACAGAGAAATGGTTTAAATTGCATTTTTCCTCATTTCATTTAAATAATTTAGAAACACTGAGCAGAGGAAGTGAATATTAAGTATTTAAAAGGTCTTTCAGGGGTCCCTGAGAGAGAATTAAAGGATACTGCTTGCAATCAGAGTGGAGATAGCACTTTCCCTTCTCAAAACTCAGAGGAGGTAGAGCTTGAGAACAATTGCTCCCATAAGAAAATATTTAAAATAACTGCACTCTTCCCTGAAAACATATTTCCTGTTTTCCACAAGTACAAAAAGAAGGACCATGTTTTCTTGGTTGTGAATAATACAATGTTTTCCTGTATTTCTGCTTCTATACCACTCACATACAAGACACTCCATGCTGTAGAGGTTTCTATGGCAACAGAATAAAATCTTTTACAAAAGTAGCTGTTCTTTTCCCAGGCACACCTATCAGCTGGTCATAGTTCAGCCTTTGAAATAAGCTTCTTGTCTTTATGGAGCTGTGCATGTAGAATGGGAAACAATTTTCCACTTAGCTTACATGAGTAAATAGTGACCCCTTAGCTCCAATTAACAAACAGAGAAACTATTACAGGAATTTTAGCAGCAGAGAACACATTACTGTGTCTGAGCACTTCAGAAGCTTTGAAGCATGTATCCACATCTTCCTTTCCGACCTACATGAATTTACTACCCCTATGTCACCAGAAGACAGGAAGAAGGCAGAAACATGAAGAGAATGAGTCTTGCCAGAACCATACAAAAGGGTTGTGGCAGAGAAGACTGAGAGATGTAGTTTTACAATTATAAGGATTTTGCCCTCTCTGACATACCATCTTGTGGAACACCAATGAGGTGGAAATGATCATCTCTGTTCAGTTTAATCTTCCCTCCAAACTGTGCTAACGTTAAACAACTTTGTTTTCTGCTCCTTCATTTGATGGCTCTTTGGGCATTATACCTGAGCCTCAAGCTTTTCCTTGTATTCATTTTAATGAATCAGTGCAATCCCACCCCCACATCTGTTGCCACCGCAACTCATTTCTGAGTCCTTTCACTTGTACTTACTAGAACTCACTTTGCCCAGCACTCCACAGGAAGGGCAGTGCTGATTGTGCTAAGTGTGCTCAATCTTCACCTTCCAAAGATTTTGTAAGCAGTTACTTTTGGCTAAGATTTCTCTCATCAATAAATCTTCTTTTTTATCTCATATCTCAAACTGTTATTATGTCCCTATTGACATAGTATCTCTTCAGGACAAAGAGCATTTCACATTGCATTTGTTAATTGTGTCATACATTTATGCTACTGTAACAATACAAAAGCATAAAGGATCCAGGTGTCATCATTCTTATTTTGGGGAACGAATGCAAAAAGACAAAACCTCACAACTCAAAAAGAAAAGTGCCTATTCTTTGCCCTTCATCAATTTATTCTGAATTCATGTTATTATTTAAACTACGGCTTTTAATAATACAAGAAAGCAATCTTCCTGTTAAACCAGCCCTTAGGAGGCAAGAGGCACAACTTCTTGTTGTTATAAGATGCTGTTTTTCCAGGGCCTGGAAGGCTGAGCACAGACAAGCCCCACCATTGGCCATAAAGCAAGCAGAGCTGGCCCAGCAGAAGGAAGGAAGACCTCCTTTCAGAGACCTGTGGCACTGCAGTTCTCTAGGAGAGTATCCTAAAGAAGGCACCACTCTGCTAGGACCTACCCAGAGAATTTCAACCAACATTTTGTTCCAATTTTAACTGGCTTCTCTGTTTAAAAGTACCTTTTCCAAAGCTACAGATGTAACATTGAGTGTAGGGGGTTTCAAAGCAACCCACTCCGTGACATGCAACATATTTGGCCTCTGAGCTGCAAGCCTCCAGGTTAGAGCTTCCCAGCCTAAGTCCAGCAGCTGAGCTGCAGCATTTCTTTGCTTCCCTGAAAACCACAGCAAAATCAACCACAGCCCCAGGAGGGGTATGTTGAATTTGAAAGTACATTGATTTTATTTTATGGGCTATCACAGCAGATACTTTCAGGTTAGCATTTTCACCACAAATATTCACTTTAATTTAACTCAGTTGCTCTTCTCTAATTCAATAGAAGATCAGTCACTCAGCAGAATGAGGCACTGAAGCAAGTAAATTAAGGAGACAGGTTCTGTTCCTGTCACATTACTTCTGTTTTGTCATGCCGCATGTGTCACTAGGTAGCAAGGATTACTTTAATTACCAACTGCTTCAATGCTGAATAGTTATTACGGAAAATTGTGAATCATGTTCATTGACTTTGGCAGCATGACAATGGGATCACTTTTAGTCCTTGGCAGTGGCTTGGGGAGGGAGACAGGAATGGAAGGAAGGCACTTCCACAGATTTCAGTTTCGGAGGTGTTGTCATTCAAAAGGAAGCATGCGATGGTTTTCAAACTGCTGTTAAGCTGGAAATGAGTTAGGTCTTCCAACACAGTCTATCAGAAATTCTACACTGATAATTGGCATTCCAGAAATGTCCATTATCTTCTATTTCAGCAGTTCATAATTGATGCAGCTGGCAGGAAAGGATTATTCCTTTAACTTCTCTTTTTCCAATTGCTACTGTGAACTTTCAAAATTGCTGATGGGTTAATGTGGAAAGCATATCCTGGCCTACCCCAGTCACTTCGGAATTACATAGAGAGGTACAACTAGATACATTTAGTGATGAAAGCCTTCTTGAGACTTCGGAGTTTGATACCCGTTGGGGACAAGATATTGAGCCTAGATGAGCTTAAAAGATGTGACAGTTCTGTAGTGTTGTATCGTGTTGTATACCTCTCCTCCCCTCCACTCCACTCTCTTTTTAAAGGTCAAGGGAAGTTCTAAATTCAGGCAGTTTTGTGTATCTATCTTCTTCGTCTGCAAAACTTCCTGCCTCCTCTCTTCTGCTACTTTCTGCCCAAAGCTAAACACTGATTGTTCCATCTCCACCATATGTGAAAACTGTGAATAATGATTGAGGACAAAAACTTAACGGCGTTTCTCTACCCAAGGTAATGTACAGAGAGCTATATGATACCCCATAAATTGCAAATTAATATCTCTTGAGATTACAGAGGATTCAGTGCCTTTCTTGATTGGTGCAAGTAGTATTTTTCCAGACTAAAAAAAAAAACCCAAACGAGCATTTTCTAGTAAGAATGTTTCTTATCTTTAGGACCTTGAAGAAATAAAGTCCAAATTTCATCCCTTGTAACTCCTCTGAGTTAATGGTTATTAGCAGCTAATTCAAAGATACACTTAAAACTGCTGGACTCTGGGGGAAGGCCAGCTGCTAGAAACGCTCTCTAGCTTTCTTTTTGATTCCTGGCTATGCATGGGAATACATAAGGGCAGAACATTGTTGTCACCTCCTCCAAGATAAAGGCCAGGACACTGACTGCTGGGTCTGCTTTGCCTGCAGCACCAGAAACAATTCTGTTCACCCAGGGCTCTGACAAGACCCAAGTGAAGTGCTGGTGGCAGATGGTGTGTATTTTGGCTGTGTGTTCCAAGTTCTTCTCTTAGGAAGAGGAATGGCGTGGTGTGAAATCCCCTAAGGGAAGGGGGTTGATCATCCTCCAAGAGGCAACTGAGCAATGCAGGGAAGACCTGACAGTGCAGAAGAGAAGGTAGCCATGAGGCAATGAGAGACATGGGTTTACCAGAGAGGTTGCTGAGGGGGCCAGAGGTAAGATGTCACCGTATGGGAGACAGAAGCAACTTTCCTAGGGACAACAGAGAACTGCACAGAGTTTGCTGCAATCAGAAATTCACTGAGCTGGCTGAAATAAAAGCAGAAAGCATCAGTCCTGCAGAGCTCAGCGAGAGAGTGCCTTATAAACCTTTTATTTCTATTATCTCTTCCCTAGCCCCAGAGTTTTCTCTAAACAAAATGTTAATGATCATGTCTTGTTTTCTAATAGCAGCTGGCTTGTTAAAGCTTGAAATCTTTTGGTCTTTAGGGATGCACACAGCACAGAGACATGCCAGCAGTTCCAGTGCCACTGGCCAACCCCTCCCCCGTCTGCTAAAAATTCAACCCCTTCAAGTGAATTATACCTGCCACATATATTGAATGCTGTCTTCACAACACTGAGCAGGCATTTCTGCTTAAGTACTTCACTAAGGCAAAGCTTGCTATCCTCTCAGTCTCCTGTCTCCCTGGATGGATGCTCCAGGCACTTCATGGGATAGTACCCCAGCAGCAGGTCTGCATGGCAAAGACTAGGCAGGGGGTATTGCCTTGCAGAGGTCCAGGCCTACTGGTGCTTAGTGTGCTCCTGAAAAGGAGGTGTGGTGCCAGTGTACAGTTGCTAACCTGGTCCACAGGCCCGGTCCCTATCAGTTGGCTCTATTTTAGTATGGGAAAATGTGGTTTTGCAGCATATTTTAAACAAGGTCCATATCTCTTAAAGACCTCCAAAATGTTCCCTTTCTGAAGAGCTACTACAACAACTATTTCAACTCCACAGTCAGGAAAAGGTTGCCTGGCTGGTTGGTTTGTTAGTTTCTTTGTGAAAGTGTTGCTATAAGGGCAATGAATGTGTTTGTTTTCTGTAGGGTTTTTTGTTTTTTCAATGGAGAAATAAAAAAATCAAAAGTATTTCAGAAATTATAACAAAATGTAATTCAGAAAACACATTCACATTTTAAGGCACCACTTTGCAGAGAAAATATTCCCCTGAGATTTCAAACCAGAGGCAATGTAGGTTTGATAATAACAAACAACATAAGTGCAAGCCACAGGTATTCTTAACATTTTCTGTGTTGTTTCTGAGACAGCTTTGAAGGCTGGTTATTCTTTTATTTGGATTCCTTGAAATAGCTTCAAGCAGTCATAAATGTAAATTGAATCCCAACTTCCAAGAAAACTAGTTGGAATCAGTAACTTAAAATATTAATCTTACTTCAAGCAAGGGTGGATTGTGAGGATGTTGTGCAACATATGCTGTCTTTGTTTTCTACATCTATTGTCTTCTGAAGATTTTTCAGGATTATATTAACCAGAAATGCAACCCTGGAAAGCATTTATCTTTCAATAAGCACTGCAATGTCTGAGCAATGTTCATTTCCCCTTTTTTTTTTTTTTTAACTCCCAAGTATCCAGATGCTTTTGTATATAAAAGTCCTAGAAATAATTGAATTTCAAGAATGTCTTTTTATGCTCTGATTGCCAGATACCACAGGGAAAACTGGATTACAAACAGACTAAGCAGCTGTGTGTATTTAATCCAAGAGCTGCTTTTTTTAGCTCTGCAATTTATGCTAATTAAATAATTTATTCTTAAAACTTGTTTAGAGGGTTGACATCTTAGGGGTTTGAGCAGCTGTGGTTGCACTGTGGCATCTGGAAAATAAGTCTTGAAAAGAAGAAAAGCAGTTTGATACGTAGAACTGTACCATGACTACACCTGACATTGTTCCACTACGAGGAACAGTGACAATAAGGGTAGTGGACTGGCCTAGTAGGAACAGACCCCTTAGACCCTTTAATGGCAACAGGAGCTTCTCTACCCCTGCACATGATTGTGTCTTGACCCAAACTTAGTGACCAGAATTAGGGAATGTACGTGCAAACCATGTACTTGATCTTTCCTGTTGAGTCAACAAACAAGGCTACAGACACATGCTTGGTTCATGATTGTTTTAGTAATAGCGAGCCCTTCCAGATATCAGTACTATCATCCCCTGGCCCAAGAACAGGTTTTGCATTACTTTGAAACTGCATTTTGATCACATACACATGGTAAATTGCCCAACGCATCCCAACACTAAGATATCAATGTTCTGATGCTGCTCTGACAATTTATTTAAAGCATAAGAGCAATTATTAAAGCTTTCTAAATTGCTCTAGACATTATGACCTCTTTACCCAGAAGCACTAAAAGAAAATTTGTAATGTGATCATTGCAAGGAAGCTATAGGAATATTTAATCCTTTTAGTAGTTCCCATACTTCTTAACGCTGACAAATATGAAATTCTGTGCTGCATTTCTAGCTTATAACTTGTCAAGGATACTTCTTCCATGATAGTACTTAAATGATTCATTAATTTGGAATGGTCTTTCACATAATTATCCAGCCTTTTTCTCAGCCTGCATTTCTAATACTGATGCAAAATTAGTATTAGAAAAATTAAATAGAAGCTGGAGCAACATTTGATAAGAAATTATTGCTG
The DNA here is from genome assembly GCF_000696875.1 of Nestor notabilis. Classification (NCBI taxonomy): domain Eukaryota; kingdom Metazoa; phylum Chordata; class Aves; order Psittaciformes; family Psittacidae; genus Nestor; species Nestor notabilis. The sequence goes on from NW_009937543.1 coordinate 19,253, forward strand.
CAGATATAGACATAACAAACTACTACTCACCAGGAATAAATGCAGTTTCAAGGGCTTTATCATGAAGTCTTGCCAAGGCATGTGATTTCACAGACTAACTTTCCAAGTAGTTCAGCTGACAACTGTTAGGTCAGAGGATGGAGGAAGGAGCTTCCTCTCCAATAGGGCAACATATATCTATGGGCAGAGCTCCTCTTAGGAAGCTGACGCTCTAATTGCAGACTTTTTAGTAGAGCAGATCTCTGCAGGCCTACAATTTATCTAGGGATGATGAGCTTCAGCTTTCACCGCAGTCATGAAAAAAATCAAAGGGATTATTCACTGATTCAGGAAGCATCTCTCTAATAGCAACTTATTAAGCAAAATAAATCTGTTTTATAAGACAAACTCTAGTCCTTGACTACTTAATTTTCTGTGAATAACCTTGCTTGCTCTTCAGGAGATATATAGAGGAGAATGAGATATGCTAGTAGTAGTATAATGGCTAACACCTGTCTGAGGCAAAGAATATTAATTAAGCACTGAAAATGCTATTTTGTTTTTTCTTTACATGTAAAAAGTAGAGAGGTGAGAAAGGTTCTGCAGCAGTTAAATTACTGATAAAGAGGGTTGTATTTCCCTTTAAACAGTCACCTATAAATAGATTTATATAGTTTCAGGGGCATGAATTCGTGGTTTTATTAATTTAAATGTACTCGTATTGCATTTAACGCCCAACAAGTCTGTACCCAGAAATATAACTGTGAAGTAAAGAAGATATTTCAGAGTCAAGGAAAGGAGATCTTGGCATGCAAAGGATGGAAAATGTAAGGAAGTTGTTGAAAGGCATAATAAGGTCAAAGGTATGACACGATTTCCATGTAAATCTTGATGTTAGTGTTAAGGCCAATGCCCAGCATTGATAGTTTACTATGAATGGCAAAGCAACTACTAGAGCACATCTCAGTTATAGATCTTCAAAGGCTTTGTGGAGGGAGGTTCTTGTTCTGCACATATAGAAACCATTCCTGACCAAGGCACTTTCCCTAAGATAGGCCTGCAGACAAAAAAATACCCTCAAGAGTCTCAGAAAACCAAGCAGAGCCTTCCAGCAGCTATCACAGAATGTGACACAAAAGGCAAAGAATGGTTGAAGAGAAAGAGATCTATAAAAACTGGACAAAACCTGGAAGAAGACAGGAAAGTTTCAGGGCTAATATTACCCAAAAAACAAAGAGTGATATCCAGTTCTTCTTGGAAGTTTGTCTGCAAGAGAAGGAATGCAATGGCATCATGTTACATCCATTAGAGAAGTCCTGCCAGGAACAGCTCAGCAGGATTTTACTGGGGTGAAGTAGCCTCTCCTCCTTCAAATCATCAGGACATGTTGGGTAACAGCAGTCAGTACCTCTTGTGACAGTACTGACTGTTGTTGGATGATAGCAGTCAGTACTTTAGTGAGCTGGTTCTGTGCTCAAGGGAAAGTGTCCAAGTTTTTGGCTAGCAGGTCATATCCTTTTGGGAAAAGCACTGGATGACGTTGCCTCACAGCCCACTGGTTGACCATACCTGAGGACTGAAAGGGTTTCAAGAGGCAGAGCAGAGTCTCAGTTTCTTTGTGCAGAGTGCTTTTTCTCTGTTTTGCCAGTGCTGTGTGTTGTCATAACTCCAGCCCTTGGAGGCCAAGGCTAGAAAAAGGGGGAGTTGGTAGCAGAGAAACCCAGAGATGTCCTTTCAAAATTCTCAAAATCTTAACAATAAAGAAAAAAGTACAACATAGCAGGCTTTCTTTCTGCAGAGCTTCAACTAATTTCTCCCCACTTTTCACAAGGTCTCTTATATTTTTCTCTGATGCTGAATTCATAAATCTATGTTGTGGACAAATGTTTGTCACCATTTAGAAATCGCCAATCACTGGCCACATGGAACCATCCAAGGCCCGGCCAGCATCAGCTTTTCCTTACAGTATGTAATGATTACGATATATATTTAATGCCATTTGACAAGTAATGTCTTTTTTTACAGAGTGACATTGGCCTATTCATTGCCTTAGATAAGTATAATGGTAATTTTCCTTAAATTTTTAGTGAAGTTTAGAAGTGCAAGGAAATTGCACCTACAGACTTCCAATAAGAGATTGTTGCATGTACTAATGAAGCTATAACTAGAACCAAACCAACATATATTTAAGCTGGACCACACTAGATGTCAGTAAGTCCTACATATACAGACATAATATGCATACACACGCAACTGGGAGGTTGTCAATACTGAAGAGAGAATATGGATCTGTTGAAATTATGGATTTATGTTCTGCTCAGAATTGCTCTTGAATAAATACAATTTACTCCACCTAAATAAATAGGACTACTTTGAATTCCAATGAACCTAATTCAAGATCGAAACAGCTGAAATTACTTTATCTGTATTAACGTTCCACGGGAGACCATGGTCTGAATAGTGTATTATTTGTAGCTCTAGTAAGAAAGTACTTGTGAATATAATTCCCTAAATCTTGGTTTGACAGTAAGATATTCTGCAATATGTTAAAAAAAAATTAAAACAAGTAAGCTTTTTTTATCAGTAAAAATACTACTTGATAGTCTGACAGTTTCTTCAGTTAAACTATTAAGGTACATTTAAATACCATATATACAACAAGAAAATAATTTCATAACATGCTTGGATAGAGTAAACCAATTATTATTATTAATGTGGAAAGAATGCCTGAACTGGTTCACGGTAACAGAAAGATAACAGAAGCCTTGAAAGCACCTTAAAAGCCTAAACCCCTAAAGTCCATTTGGTTCAGAAATTAGATTGTTCTGCTATATAGACTAATTTACCAGTAAATAACACTTTATCTCAAAATCTATTATTTTTCAATCTTTGATAATTATTTTTCAAATTTTCTTTTCACAACTTTAAAAAAAATTATATAGGTATCCTTAACCTTTCCTATGGCACAATTTGCATTAATGTATTAAGCCTAATGCATAGGCTTGGCACATGAACTTACTTTTAAATGCGATGCATGAATATTGCTGTTGTTTTGAAGTTCTTGAGTACAACATGTTTGCCCCAAGAGAAATTCTAAGATCAAGAAGTATCTTTGCACTGTTTTTACCAAGCTGAGAAAGAATTGTAGCAATTAAAGATTATAATAATGGACACATAGGGATTAATTAAAATTCCATGGACATCTTCACTCCTGTACCCTGGATTTTGTAACTTTTACATTTTATATATGGGTTAATCATTCATGTGGAGCAGCTAAATGTTATCCCCAACTTTGAAAAATTAACTAAATTGTGGAGCTGCAATCTGACTTCCAAGTGGTCACTGTATGGTCAGGTTACCACACACAGAACTCTTTCTGCTACTGGAGCTAATGAGAAGTCCCATGACAAGAGAAATAAAGCCTCGCAGAGGGATATTAGGCCAGGTCATGACTCAAAAACCTGAGAATCTCAGGTTTCATTCCAGCTGCGGGAGAGGGCAGCTCAAGTGGACAGAGGATCATCTTCTCATACCTCGGAAGTCCAGCTCTTGCTGTCTGACTCTCTCCAGACCTCTTGAAGATTTTTATTCTCTCCATATCCTATTAAATTTGAGACTGACTTCTATGGCCCAAACCATTTCATATTTGTGAAGGTTAAGCAAGTGAAAACAGGGCCTGTGTAATGGGGAGTGACATTAGCGTTGAGTAGTAGCATCAGCCTGTTACAACTTATCACGGAGACAGATTGCAAATACCTGCACTGAACCTCTAAGCATATCCGGTACAAAATTAATCCTCCCAGAAGCCAGAGCCAAATCAGAATAAACAAAGCCTCTGAGCTGCTAATGAAAGTGCTGAGTCTTCTACTGCCAACCCCAACCTCACTACTTATTAAACATTACACATGATTTACTATACCTATTATCATAAACATACAATTTTAAATGTTTTTATAACACATTTACAAACAAGCACTTCAGTCACTTGAGAGATTATGGGGACTGGAGTTCTTTGCCAGCAGGTTTTAGGCACACAGTTCATGCAAAACATCTCCTTTCTGATTGTTTCAATTCTAGTACACATGCAAGTAACTGAAATTGGGTTTTTTCCAGTGCAAGGGGGAGTGAAAAAGAGGAACCAGAGTGACTTTCATCAAAACCAGCCAGATCAAATCACACTGGGACTTGCAAGTTAATTTGTTCGCTTCATGTTATCTTTCATTTTCATCCCTCTTAGCGCTTGCTTCCAACTGGAATTTAAAATACAGAAACATGTTGAAAAGCAAGTTCTTTTAAGACATCCATTTTGCAGGCTCAGAGGACTCAGAAAGTTTGAGTTATGTTGAGATAAGCACTCAGAAGAATTAACGCTTATCTGAACTAAACTTTTCAAGGTTTTCCGTGTTATAAACAAGCATCTTGGCTGCAATCAGAGATGTTAAGAGAACTGGGCTGGTCTTGGGACTAAGTGCTCCGTCCATTTCTGACCCTAACAAAGTCCATCTGTCTGACCTTCGGGCAGTCTTTTAGCCTTCCTCCACCAGTCCACTGCATGTAAAATGGAGATAGCAATACTTCATTTTTCTACAAATGCTGGTCTCTGCTGTCTGTTCTCAGTGCAGCCAGAATGGGAACAGCAGTTAACTGCTCAATATAGAGAATTCCCTAACTGTGTTGGACCCCAAGACGTTGTTGTAACATTAAAAACATCATTGGTTAATTAGTTGCATAGGATACTGCAAACTCATTCCCTTTCGTGGGAATTTCCCTCATTTCCTTCCCAAGTTTGTTTACAAAATGCTTTTAAGTGACAAACCATACTTAGTAAAGCCATTCAGTGACTTCAGAAAGATGTATTTAATTAGAAAGCTTCGGTGGAAATAAATTGTTGTTAAGCACCGATGTCTTCAAAAGGAAAATGTAAATTATGCAAAAGGAAAGCAGTACTAGATTGTATAATATCTTTTCAGTTCATCTGATCTTTTCATATGTGCCAGCTTATGTCTCAATCAGGTTGCAAAAATTTAGAGAAGTCCAGAGATTGGCCTGAATGCCTGACCTGTGAGAGCACCAATTAGAAGAGATGTGAGCTAAATTTCCTTCTCTCAGTGATTTCCTACCAAGGTTTACTGAAATTTTTCTGTCCTAGGTATTTTAAGTGCTCTGGAAGCTAACACAAAGTAAGTCTAAATGGAGCTTAACAGCAAATTTTCACACCGCCTCTTGATTTGACAGATACTACAATACTCATTAGAGGAGAGACTGACATTAAGTCCTTTAAGATTGATGTGACAGTGATCGGAGTAGTTGCTAGTCCAATACATGTATTCCGGAATCTGGTATACGGATACCATAAAGTGATGAATTTCAGCTCCTAATACCTGTATCCAGGTCAATAATCTGAGACAGAATATCCATTCAAAAACGGTTAGCTAGAAAAATTGAGTCAATGCAGATCTTCAGAGAGGTGCTTGTTTTAAAGCCAAGACCTTAAAAAAGCAAAATAATCAAGGGAAAAAAACAACAACAAAAGGCGGCTCTTTTTACCAATTACATGCATCAGTAGGAATTTCTGTAGTAACTGTGGTGCATTTTCCACTTTGAGGTAGTAAAGTAGGTTGATGCCACTGGGATAAAACAGAAAAACACATTTACAGAAGTATAATTTAATTTACTGCCAGCTTCTTTGCACAGCAATGGACAGCTCTGCTGGTGGTGGAAAGCAATATGCACATCATGTGGGAGCTGACAAAATTACCCAAATAAAACCAAGAAAACAAGAATTTAAATAGAAGTTCTATTTAACATCAAATTTCCTTTAATCCTCAGGTTTTCATTCCCAAAGAATTTTAAAGAGATGTTTTGTTTTCACAGACTGGGCAGCTTCAATGAGGAGACAGTGAGGGAGGGCTCTGTTCCCTCTTACAGTATAGCACTGTAGTTGGTGAATTTTCGTGAGACAAGTACAATGAGGACTTAACCCTTCTTCCTCCAGGGAGGAGGGAAAACCTATCTTGTCACTAGACTTCATCCAGAAAACTTTGTACCTTCTGAGTAAAACTAAGTCTGTAACACAGAAAGCTAATGTAAACTTTGGAGTTTGTTTTGTAGAACAATTTAGATACTGCACATAACTTTTTCAAGAGGTGTTTTCTCTGTGAATCCATTAGGATTAAGGGTAAAGTCCAAAATATCCCACTATGAAATCTCAACTTGTTTCTGATTTACATCATAAACGGTAAAGTGGAAACCCAACATTGTGAGCTCATCTTGGCCTTAATGGTCTCCCTGGTGACAGTGGTTTAATTCATGAAAGATCACTGAGACAGCTGAAGTCTGCACTTTAAGCCATGAAAATCTAACAAGGCAGTTGTGACTGGATGTGCAGGATTGGAATGAGAGGTTTTCATCCCCATGCATCTGTTTCTGCAGCCTCCTCCTCCTCCCCGGCTCAGAGAGACACAGCTGTGCCCTCACCCCATCTGCTCCATCCATTCATAGCACACCTGCAGCGTGCTTCACTATACCTCCGAGTTGGTATCTCATCTTGCAATCTATCCATGCTGCTTCTCCCATATGCTATAAAGCAACCAGTCTTAGGTACTTCTTTTCTCTTCCAAGGTATTCCATATTCTGTCCCACCTCATTGACCTGTTTTTCTGAACAATACCAAGAGACTGATAGGCTCATGGTGCCAGATTGTGTCACATACCCATGGAGCTTCAAGTTAGTACACTTTTACATCTGGAAGGTGACCCAGAAGGTATCACCTTGCCAATTGCCTTAGTAACTACATTCATATTATTTCTTAAATTTTTCCTTACAGTGATGACTACCAGAATTCACAGTTACTATGCTGTCTGTAACTTATTACATTGACCAATGTAGTCTTGTTTCTTTGTCTACACTTAACTGTCGGTTGTCTTGCTGTGTACAGTCTCTGAGGCAAGCTCTTTATTTAGCTCTGTTTAAGACTTCCAGAACAATGTATGTGTGCTCCATGCTGGGAAGCAAATTAATGCCACACAGTAAATGTTTTCAACTACCACTGCATGCTGTGCTATAGGTTTTGGTGTAAAAAAAGGCAGCATGACCCACCTATGAAGTTTTTGAAAAGTAAAGCTTTGCTATTTTTTCGTACTACTTCTCTTTCCAGTACTAGAGAGTAAAACTAAAACATTCCAGTTTCCAATGCAGGTATTTCAAGAAGAAATGAAAATAAGACTTAAGAAGGGAATCACTCCATGCACAGAAAACAACCCAATAAAGAAAATTAAAAAACAAAAAGTGACTACATTACTGCGCACAATTTTACCTGATGTTGGATATCATGGCTATGATTCAGCTCACAGCTGTCTCATACTTGGTTTTTAGTAGAAGGCAACCATCTGCCTATATGGAATTACCTTACTGGTATTTTTTTTTTAACAAGGGAAGTCAGGTTTCCATTCCAAGATTAAAATTCATTGAACTTTGCAAGCTACATCATGTAGTTCCATTACTATGCTTTCAGGTTCCATTTTTTATGCCTTGTGTATTAGGAAAGAACTTCCAACATTCTGATGATACATTTAAATGAACAAAGGGAGCCACGGGGAATAGCTGGAGGCCTAAAAACTAGAGTACACTCTATGCTTTTGTGAATACTTACATTTAATTAAAGAGCACCATATGCCATCAAGAGTATTGTTGGCTGGGTAACGTCCCTTCTAACAGATGTGATTGTAGACAAAGGGTAAATATTATGCAGAATGACATAATAATAGCACAGCCCATTGGGATAGCAGAAACCTTGTAATACGAAAGCTACTCCAAGCAGCAATGTGCTATTTGGCAAGAATATTGGCTTGCTCTGAAAAATACCTATCTTTCAGCCTTGCATAGAAAAATTCATGAGCTATCCACACTTTATCCCTTAGAGTTATCTTGAAAATACACATTGTTACTCTCCAAAAGCACACAAATATGATGTGGGCTTTATATTTTACATCAGAATCAAGTTGGGTAGAAATACAATTGTCTTTTAGTGCAAAATGACCTGTATCAGATAATTCCAGTCCAATCTCTTGTCCTTGCAACACAGACCCCTGCCCAGCTGGCTCCCACATCCATCAGCAATGAGAAAGCCTCTGCTAGGAGCCAGCCCTTGCACCAGGGACAGGGAGACAAAGTTGCACCAGGGAGCCACTGGCTTCTTCAGAACTGTCTACAACCCAGCAGAACGTAGAAGAGCATTTGGGCTCTTCCACGCTCTTCTGAGTGTAGTATGAAACCTGCTACCCTACTGTCTGGCAAGACATTCCTCCAGCTCCTGGTACTTCCTTCTCTCCATTCTGCCAGACTGGGAATGAACCACAGCCAAACTATTTAACTGAAAAACAAGAGAAAGAGAAAATAGTAGAAGGGAAGTGGAACAAAAACAAACCTTAAATGAAACTAACAAAAAAAAAGGTCAATGGAAAAGAACTGAGAAAGAAAATATACTGGGAAATTATTTAGAAGTTGACCAGGTTTTAATGTTGCATCTTGCCATGCAAGCCGGACAGCAAGTACTGTTGTGTGTATGAGCAAGTGGAAAATGGGAAAAGCATCTAAAGATGTTTAATTCCTTGCTTACTTGTTTTTACTGCCAGAATATCTGTATTACCGAAAAAAAAAATTTTTTTTTGTTCATTTGTGTTATTTATGCAGGTTAATATCAAGGTCAAAATAGCTTTAAAGTTACCTGTAAGATAAACTATCTCTTATCTGAATCAATATAAGCTAAAATAGACTTGAGCTGCAGGGTTCAGAGATTGTCAGCTGCAACCGCCAGGACGCAGTATCTGCTGAGTGTAATTATTCTTTCCTGCTGGCATGGAAACATGCTTTCAGCTGCTTTTGGCTGCAGTCAGTTAGGGTCCTGGCCAATTAAGGCAATAGGGAATTCTCCATTAATGTCAATGGGCCCACTGACATATTCAGAAAATGGTTGTAGTTCAGGTAGTATACATGTTTGACAAGAAATTGAGCTGCAAAAGGACGTCAAAACCTCTTCTTTCCGAAGTTATGAGTGCAAAAAAGCTACTAACTTTTTCTCAAGAAAGTTGATGCTCCATCATTTTGGCTGATGTCGTTGCAGACTTTCCAACCCTGAAAGCAGGTCTTTCCTCAGCAGCACTGTATTTGTCAGGATTAAGCTGTAAGAAATCTTTTCATCTCTTTCTCTGAAAAGATGACTAGTCTCATGCAGGGGAAGAAACTACCTGTGAAGCACATCTTAATGTTAGCAAGCCTTTGACACAGTCCCATTTCTGTTCTGAAAAACGAGCTTGAAAGAAAGCCTATAAGGTAAATGCACATTAATATGTTAGCCTACCTGCTTCAAATGAAAGGGTCATTCAAATTAGGTCGCACAGTCTGTCCAAAGACTAATCTGTTTCATATCTTTATCAGTGACTTGGGTGATGGGTTAGCATGCAGGTCATGCCAAGATGAGAAGATTAGCATATAAAATGAATTCGAACAATTGGAGGAATAGTCCGAAAATCATAAAATTCAATGTACAAAGGACCGTGCTAGAAGCAAAACTGAAAGTAATACATACAAAATGGGGAATAGTCAAGATATGTTTCAGCATTGGGGGGTTTTGTGGCTCAAAAATTGAAAGTGAAGAGATACTGTTAAAGTTCTACTGAAGATCATCAGCACCATCCTTCTTTCCCTCAGTCAGTGGCAACGTGCTTGGCTCTTCTTCCACTCTTTTCTACCTGTTATTTCCTCTGCAACCCATTCTCTAGTTACAACACTGTGAGTTTTCCCCCACGCAACAGTTCTCCAATTACTGCTCTGCATTAGAGGAGCTCCTTCTTCAAGTGTTGTAGGGCACCCCAGAGCTACTAACTCCAGCAAGACTCCTCCCAGGAATTTATATAAGTCTGTCTCTCCTTAAGACTCCCACCACTTCCTTAGGCTTTCTCCTACTTGACCTCTTCTTGAAGAAGCTGTCTTTTCATTTTGTAAAGGATGATCCCAGTTACCAAGACATTTCCCCTCTTTATGCCTTCAAGATCTCTTTTTTTTGAAGACAGAGACACCTTTTTTTGTTGTCCTACAACTTAGGTCCCAGACAGTTTAAGGGCCTTTAGCAGTTCCTTAGTATTCAGGCCACTTCCCATTTCTAGGGTTCCTCTTGATCCCCTTGTAGGACCAACCTACATGTTCTCGCCCTTAGCCTGTTTCGTACTACCAGGCTTGTTCTTTTTGATGGCCAACAGTTGCCAGACATGGCAGGAACACCTAAGTGACCTAAGTGAACAGTTCTGGCCAGACTAAAGCCTATATGAGCCAAAAATATTGCAAGACATTTGCAATAGAGAGATTTATAATACAGACATAATAGAGACATTTTCTCTATCTGAAATAGAGAAAATTATACTCTGGAGAGTACTTGAGGTCTCTGGTTGGAGTCTAAGTAGCTCATTCTCAAAAAGGTATAGAAAGGACAGGCATCATTCAGAGAAGAACAGCCACAATGATAAAGTTTTCAAAAATGAGGTATACAAATAGACAGAAAAACCCACCAGGCTTTTTCTAAAATTGGAATGAAAAGATGCATAAAGCAGACTGCGAAGTTATGTACTGCGTCAAAAAAGGTGCAGCAAGGGACATGCAGGCTAGATAGTATGGAGGTCTCAGCATAGGACTCATCACATGATACCCCCAGGGAGGCAGTACCTCAGGAGGTTACTGGAACCTTGGTCTTAGAGGGTTTTAAGGACATTTAAGGACAGGATATATTTTGACATGTTCGAGAAACACAGATGCTCCTGACCCTGTTTCAGAGGAGGGGTATTGGTTAGATAGCTTCCCAAAAGCTTTTCCAGCGCAGTTTCTTTGATCCTTAACGTAATTCTCAAACACTGGTAGCAATACTTAGGCTGAGAATTAGAGCTGTCCAGAGATTGCACCGAAGTGACAAAGGGCGTAAGGTCTTGGGTGGAGGGAGTTAAAGGAAGAAATATTTTTAGGCAGAAAAAAGGTCACCTAGGTAAAAGAGCAGACCCCAGAATGTTTACCAGAGAAACTGAATGTCTGTCTCAGCCTCCCTTCAGCGGTTACCTGCAGAAAATGGTCAATGCAATAGGAGAAGGAGTTCTTCCATTTCACTTCAGCACAAACAAAGTATTTACAAACAGAGAGGAATTTTTCATATTCACTGAGACAAGCCAGCAAGAAGGTCATAGTATCACCTTACAAGATTGCTTTAAAATTAAGACTAACTTTTCTGACTAAAATTTTCCTATAAGGTACACTTCTACCCTGAAGGCTTCTCAATACACTGTGAACTTTTATATAGGTACAGTAAATTACTTCAATTAAGTCTTTTTTCAGCCTGATGATGCTAACTCAGTTTCGTTAAACACAATCAACTATGACAGAAGACTTTGCATTTAGGTAAATGTCCCTAAATTGTACTGAAATACTGCTAATATCTGAGATAGAGTAGTCCACCTGCATTATTTTTAATATTACTACTCCCAGTAATAACAAATATGTCTAGAGCAGCAAGCCAACCACTTAAGATTTGCTTTTACAATTAACTCCTTGTAATTTTGGCTACTAGTGCTTAAATTTTGTTTTCTTACTCCCAGAAAGCAGAGAGTTAGTTTAATGGAAGCAGCACACGTGCTTCTCACTCTCTTTACCACAGTAGGTTATAGGAGCCATTCTTTCCCTCCCTTTCCACCAGCTGGTGGTGGACATGTCCAATCTACATTATAGGAAATAGGGAGAGGAATGTTTATTCACTTCTGAGAAACACGACTGTTTAGTAATCAAAAACCAGAACATTTCTTTATTTTTCCAACTTCTGACTAGTCAACAGTGCCATTAATACAATATCTCTCAGGCCTAAGCCCCCAGGGCTACTTCTACTCTATCTCCTTAGATTTCTGTCTTTTGCGTTTTCTTCTCCTTTACTCAAGAGACAGGCCCATTAAACTACAGCCATTGATTTCCCTTACATCTAGGGCCCAGAGAAAGCCCCTGTTATCTTATGTCAATGCGCCATCCCACCTTTTCCACACCAATTAGTGACATGGGAGATGTTTCTTAGTTCTTTGAATAGGACCGAATAAAGATACGATTAGTTATTCTGACACTCTGATTAAATGAGATTCATCTCTGCTTCCAACCAGCTCCAGAGAAGTCTGCCAGCTACAGGCATCGTGTGTGTCCTCCATAAAGGGAGTCTCAGAGAATGCTTAGAAGATAAGCTGTTTTCTTATTATACGTTTGTTAAGACAAGGTAAAAATCCTAGTTTTGTTTTGTTTGTGCACGACACCAAGGTGTGTGGCTCGGTTGATACACTGGAGGAAAGGGATGCCATCCAGAGGGACCTGGAGACGCTTGAGAGGTGGGCCGATGCCAACCTCAGGAAATTCAACCAAACCAAGTGCAAGGTCCTACACC